>NC_141145.1:136271561-136574061 GCF_053477565.2 Lygodium microphyllum
GTAAATCATTTCTTAATGCCCTAATTCTAGAGGAACCCTCTAGGGCTTGAACTCTTGCTACCATGATTTCAATACCCAATAAGCCTCTCATAGAAATGGGAGTATATCAACATGGACTTCATAGTTGGATTACCCCCAGTACAAGGAGGATGTAACTCCATAATGGTAGTAATTGATATGCTAAGAAAAGTTACACATCTTATTCTTGTAAAAACCAATTATAAGGCTTTTGATATCCCCAGGATTTTCATTAAGTAAAATTTTAGGTTACATGGATTACCCCAGAGAATCATCAGCGATTGTGATTCTCTCTTTGCCCCAAACTTTTAGAAGAGTTTGTTCAAAGCTCTAGGAACCAAACTCTCCTTCAGTACTACTTACCATCCCCAAGCCGATGGTCAAAGAAAGCAACTCAACCAAGTTATTGAAGATGTACTAAGAGCTTATTGTAATAGGGAATCCAAACGGTGGATCCAATACCTACCCTTAGTTGAATTCGCCTACAATGCATCATAGCATGAAAGTATTTAAATGACTCCTCTTTAGGCGCTATATGGGCAAGATTGTCTCACACCATTGAATTTTTCCAATCCTACCCTACAAGTAGAAGAATTTAGGCAAATGCTGGAAGAAATGGATTAGCACAAGTGAAGACCATAAGGCGAGTTATTTAAGCCACCAAGGATCGACAAAAGGCATTTGCCGATCAACGAAGGCAAGAATACATTTTCCAAGAAGGCGACATGGTTTTCTTACGAGTTCATCCAAAGAAAATTTCCTTATCTTTGGGGGAATTCAAGAAGCTAAGTCCTATGTATTGTGGGCCATATAACGTGCTAAAGTATCTACGACCAAATTCCTACAATCTACAACTCCTTAATAACTTGAAATTACATAATGTATTTCATGTCAACCTATTGAAAGCTTATGTTCCTAAACCAAACCATGTACTTGACGACCAACAAATTGTGATGCCAAATCAAGGAGTTCTTGAACTTTAACTAAAAAAGATACTTCCATGTGGGAGAAGACTCTAAGAAGAAAAACCCTTAGAGAGTATCTTGTCCAGTGAAAGACTACCCTGAAGAGGATGCCACTTGGATTGACCAAAAGCACTACATAACCAATATCCCTAGTTTCATTCAAGATGAGGACATCACAATTTCTCTCAGGGAAAGAGGATGTGATATTCTGACTTTATTTTCAATCTTCTTGACTTCTTGCAAATCAAACTTGAAGAATTCTAAACCATTAAATAGAGGAAGTCTCAAGCAAAATAGTTTGAGGTTCGTAACAGGACACTTTCTTGGGTTGATAGGGACTATAGCCATCCTTCATGGACGTCACCACACAAACGCGATTCATGGGCCACAAGTTGAAATTGACTAAACCCATTTAAAACTTAGCAAAGAAAGACAAGTCTCAAAGCCTTAAGCTTTAAATCTTAAAGACTTTATTTACAAAGAAAAAGAAAAAGAAGAGGAAAGTGACGACGATAGGCCACCCCTCCCTCGCCCCTTTTTTATTTTTTTAAAAAACACTCCTCATGCTTTGAATTCTCCTTTTGTATCACAACAGATAACTCCAGTAATCTCCCCGTCTTCTCACTTAGTCGACAGGCTTAGATTGAAGCAAGATCATTTGAGAGCCATCTAAATTAGTCATGGCATCTCTACCAACCTCTTTGGACCTCAAAGATCAAATTGTCAACATCAGATTGCATCTTGAAAGCTTCTAGATTGTAGATTTGCCAAGATACCCTCCATAAAGAGCTCCTCTTCTTGGCCACAACCCTTCTTCTTCAATTTAGCTATAAACACGAGGCATGAGGAGCTATTGGAGGGCCGAACAAGAGAGAAGAGGCCCTTCTCAAGAGTATAGAGCAAGAGAGAGTGGGGCAAAAGAAGTGTGAGGATGGGAATTCTCATAACGAAGACAAGGAGGATACTTCACAAGTTCTTGAAATCGAATCCTCCATCCCTTCTACCCCACTTCCTTGTGAAATCAAGACTCTTCTCAATTTTTCTAAGTTCCCAGTGATCACCAACCCCCCCATCAATCCAATTGCAATGACCCCAAGCTCTCTTGCTAAAAATCCCCTCTATGATCTTGCGATTAAAGACCATGACCTCAAAGAAGAAAGTTATGAAGGTCATGGAGGCAAGAGCTGCCAATAACGCTAAATATACAATCACTACAAACGGAATGACAAGTACTGGGATTACAAACAAAGCTATGAATATCATCAACCAAGCACTTGTCATGTATCCCCAAGTACTATATTTTTATAATAAAGGCAGCTAGCAGGTCATTATCCCATGAATTGGCAACAAAAGTTGCATTCATAAAATATGATTTTATTCATTTCCTGCATATAATCTTTTAAAGGAATTCTTAAACGCAAATTCCAAGGGGTAACTTGGGTTTGTACAAGATAAACCTAAGCGAGTACAAGGAAGGTATTGTGTCCCTAAAAGACTTAATATTTTTTATTTGTATTCATCTAGCAAAACCTCTGGTGAATAATCACATATGCTAATTCTCGGTATGTTAAAGACCTTGAGATGGAATTGTCAAAGAATACTTTTTGTGATTGAACTAACCAAGATTTTTTTATTGTGGGCAAGGTACCCAGCAAAACCAAGGGTGTTATTCTCAAGAATAGAATTATTGTTTAGTCTAAAATAAATCCCGAGGAGGAAGGGAAAATCAAAGAAGACTATTGGAAGGTATTGCCACTTACACTAAGTTTTGCCTTGCTGATATTATTTTTGGAAAGAAAAGATTTGTCTTGGAAATAATTTTTTTAAATATATACTGCATTGGAATTAAGATGTTTGTGATTGCAAGTTAGATACTAATCTTTCCTAAAATCATTAGGCTAAGAGATGAATGATCGAGTGCAGATTGCCGACTAAGGTAGTATTCCGGTGAGCGTAGAATGCCGACTGAGGCAGTGTTCTTGATGGCGCTAAACCTCCCCAAGGCCAACATTCTTTGGCGCCCCAAGAGGAACACCAAGGAAAAGGGAATTCTCTTGCAAGAAAATCTATCTTGTAACATCAACAAGCTTGTTTATCATGTTTCATATGATCACAATGAAGAAAAGAACACCAGGCACAACAAATCTTCATGCAGCATCATGTAAATCTCCCACGGTTTTTAATAGAATCAACCATATTCTTCAATATCTTCATAAAATCCATCAATGGAACAAAGAAAGCAAAGAAATACACCATCTTTGAATGGAAAAACATCACATAGTATTCATCTTCAATATCTTCATAGTCTTCTCTCTCAATCTCTCATATACAATCACTCTGTTTGAGTAGAATTGGCTATCTCTGACTCTCTCTCTCTCACTCTATCAATAATACATCATATCCTCACTACAATCTCTCAAAAATCACTCTCAATAATCACTCTTAGGTCGTGGATACCCCTCCCAAGAGGTATGTCTGATATGAAGGGTCACCAGAGCCACTACAGTGTCTCTTCATAGCTCACTACTGTCACTTCACTCTAGTCTTCTCTTGAGTCTTCAGCAGCTACTTCTTCCACTTCTTTCAACTCTTTTGCACTTGTATTCACCTCTTTCCAAGGCTAGAAAGCTTTCCCCAAAGTCACACATACATTCCACAGAACACTTACAGAAGCATATAGAATAGTCACAGAACAGTACCAGAACAGCTACAGTTCAGAACAGAACAGAGACAGAACAGAAGCAGAAGCTCTACAGAAGACCTACAGAAGGTTACAGAAGGTCATCAAAACCTCATAACTCACTCTCAAACCATTTCAAACTCTCACAAAACATTCAATAAGCTTTCATAATATCTCATTCTTCATCAATCAATACTTCATCCCTCCTTACAGAAGACAATCAGAACAAAACAGACCAAAACAGGCCAAAACAGAAGGTATACAGAACCAATCAGAACCTATCAGAACATCATAGAACCATTAACAAACATCATGAACTTCCAAAACACAATCAATATCATCCAAAACACTCTCAATCCACTTCCAAATCAACCAATCATCTCATAAAATCAACCATTCAGCTCTCAAAAACAACAAAAATCAGCCAAAAAACAAGTCATTTCAACACTCAACATATCCCCACACTTAATAAGGAAGCGTCCTCGCGACCCAGGAAAAAGGGAATACAAGTTCAAAAAAAGCTCAACTTTGATCTTCAATAGCTTTGCAAAAAGAATCCATCCACCACGACCCCATCTTATAACATGTTTCTGATATAAAAATACAAAGAAATGAAAACTCTTTTGAAATTAACACCTCTTATCAAACTCAAAATCATCACAAATTTGTAAAGGATATAAGAGTTTGCTTCTTCTTCATCAGCATCAGCTTCAACTCTCCAACCACGACCCCATCTTTACAAATCTCCAAAACATAGCTCGTACACGAAATCCAATAGGAAACCACCACGTTCGTTTGACATAAATGAACTCACAACACAAACACTAATACACAACACAACCATCTGAATGACTTCTTCAAAAAGAAAGTTGTTCTTTAAAAAGCTTCCACGATACATTGGAAAGGTATCAATGAAGATGATCCCTCTTAAAAGATTGATGTTGTCGGAATCGATCCATAGATAAGGATTCATCTACAAAGTTTTTAGGAGGATTTTGGAAAAATTTGAGACAACACATCCTTTCCAACAGGACCAAGTATCTGCTAGGCAAACAGAGGGCATGAAAATACAGTATCTCCAACTGCTGGGAATCAATGCTAACATTGACATTCATGCACAACTTTGGAATAGGCTTTGAATCAGTATGAGAGTGCCTATGCATATACGCCAGGTACCAAGCAAAGTGAGCAGTTAATCTCACTGAGGGATCTGCAGACTGTGAATACTGTTGGGCAAAATGAACATAGTTTTGATAAGCTTGACTAGAAGCTGTCCATTCTCCTGGAATTACTGGCCAATTAATCTGCGGTCCTGTAAGGCAATCATCCGAACTCTATCCCCTTCTTCTGGAAATCTGATTATCAAAACCGTCACAGTCACTAACCAACTGAGGTGGTTGAGATATGGAAGTGTTAGGAGAGGGTAGTGGAATAAGAGAAAGTGGATGTAGGGAAGGATAGAAAAAATCATAAAAGGAAGAAAAGGTTAAAGAAGGAGTGGCAGAAATTTGTAAGGAATCACTAAGGAACGGTGTTAACTGATAAATAGGAAATGTGGAGGGTACATTTATGAGGGGTGAAGAACAGGGTGGAGAAGGGGAAAATACCCTATCCTCAATAAAGGAACAGTAAGTGAAAATAGGAATTTGAGGGAAAGATGAAGGTTGGAAAAGAAGTGGTAAAATAATGGTGGAATTAGACTGACAAAGGGAAAAATATATAGCATAGCGGTGAGCCAATTGTTGGTAATAGAGGAGGGTAGGAACAGAAGGTCCCAAGAGAGATCGTCTATGATAGGCATCAAAGAAGGTAGCATCAAATGGATTATGTTTGGAAAGATAGGTTAAGAGATCCATCCTCAGTTGGTTAGTACTTTGGGCAAAGGTAGGAGCTGTGTTTTGTCTTTGATTTAGGACCACCGAATCAATCATGGGATGCCACGAACTATCCTGACAATCAGCTACTTTGGAGGAATAACTTTGAAACATGTGAGCTATGCGCAACTCCAAATGATTGACATATAAAACAGCCTGTAAGACCACATCCCCCACATACCATGCCATATCTACCTCATCTGGAATTAACAAATCTCCTCGGAGATACATGTATGACATCAACATGGTGTCTGGCGTGACAGAATCTTCAAAGACCATTCTGACTACCTCTATCAACAACTCAGTAGACCAAGCCCCACTCCAGCCATCCTCTGGAAAAGGTAAATCCATCGTGGAAAGCTTCATATAGAAGACCAACTTCTGTAAGTGGTAGTGGACAAAGAAAGAATGGTCTGGTAGGACAAAGTCCTGAAACTGTTCAAAGGTAGACCATAACAAGTCCATTTGGGACTGCAATCTTTCCACTTTATCTTGGAATAGAGGGCACAAAGTAGCCTGTCTTTGTAGGGCAGCCAAGTCCTGCTGTGAAAGAGAAGGAATTAATGGAACAGGAGGGCTTGGAGGAACAGAGCGGGACTTTGCAAGCTGATCTTGCAACTGCTGGATTTGGGAGGCTTGGTTGGCCACTGTGTCATTAGCAGTCTGTAAAGCTAAAAGCTTGTCATCTAAAAGAACTTGGAATTCTTTCGCTTCGCTGGACATCCTCTCCTTCTCTGCTGAAAGGCTAGTAACCTGTGACTGAGCCTCGAATAACTGGGTCTTCAATGAAGAAATCTCATCGCTTTGAGTGGCAACCAGTTGGATTTGCTGTTCCATTTGCTTAAATAAATCTGCTAGGGTATCCTTAGCAGAAGCTAACTCAGATGTTGCCTTATGCAACTGGTCTTTGGACTGCATGAGCTCCTCATAGAAAGATGCGTATAGCTGTTGAACACAGGCTGTTACTAACAACTCAATGGAACTTTGAATATCCTTGCAGAGGAAAGGAATGGCATCTCCTGAGACGAGACTGTTCAGGGAGGGAACTGATATATCCAAGGATCCTTCTCGATGTGCTCGGAACAGGTTATTACAAGTGAGATACCCAGGGAGTTCACTGCCATAAGTAGCAGGGATAGGCACTGAGGGAAGTACAGCAGGGGCTTTATCCGCTACCCTCTTCAAGCGTTTGCGCTGTATGACCAGGGGAGGCGGAGAATCATCATCCTCAATGTCAATAGGTGCTGACTCGTCTGAAGGTGGAGGAGGAGGTACTGGATCTGATGGAGGAGGTGGAGGTACAGTCTTCTGTAAACCTGAATAGGTCAAGAAGGCAGACAAATATGATCCATAGGTAACATTGGTAACATTACCCCTCGCGACTTTAACAAAATGCTGATCCATTTTAGTAAGGAGGTAAGTGCTCCAATCAATAGCAACTCCTTTCAGCACCATCCTGGAAGCTGTGAAAAGCTCTTTGGACAAATAGTGGGATGGCGTTTTGGCAGGCATGAACCTGTCCTGAAGGAACTGACACATCGTCTTCCATACGGGATCAGTAATCATAGAAAACGAAACTCCTGAAGAGTTTATCACCTTCTTAACATCAAGGACTTCCCTTGTCTGCTTCTGCAACAGCTTGAGAATCTCTTCATTAGAAAAGAGCTGGCGAGTGGTCACAAAAGGTTCTCCTTTGAAGGGTAAAGATAGAGCCTTCCCTAAGCCGTGAGATGTCAAAGTCATAGACATGCCTTGGACTACGCCTGTCTTCTTGCTGTAAGAGGCCAGGAACTCATCACATAACGACGGATCCTCTAGAAGCAATGGAAAAGGAGTGGCCACAAAAGCAGCAAGTCCCGCCTTCGTGAGGGGCTCAAAAGTAAGTAGGGACGAGTAATCCCTACTAACTAATGGGACGTACTGGATAGGGGGAGGAGCATGAGAAGGCGCCATTCAGATGGTTACACACACACCACAAACACAGACAATCAAGGAGAATGCCTGCAAAGCAACAGACAAAAAACCAAGGATAAGAGAATTACCAATAAAACGTGACTCGACCTACTAACCCCAAGCAAACCACATCCTAGAAAAAATTTGACATGACCTTGAGACAAATGCGACCGAAAGCTTCATGCGATGCATCAGACAAACACCCTGAACCCCGTATCAGGCAATAAAAGAAAAAACTGCATACCGTACCCGTAACCGTAACTAAGACAGAAAACCAAAACCATACCATATCCGACACATATCAATACGACATCTGTGATAGAACCAAGACTAGACCATGGAAAATAACACTAATGACTGCGCATACCCATCCCACGAAACGCTTCATTAAAAAGGGGAATTAAGTGCAGTGAGGGGGGAATTAATTTAATGAAGGGTTGATTTTAATCAATTATTAAAAATGGGTGAATTTTTATTAGGTGATAAACCTTAGCAAGAAAACGGCGGTTCCTTATTATAAATTTAATTACCAATTATTAGGTTAAAACGGTGGAGTTATTCGATTTCCGGACTTCGATTCCCGACTGGGTCTCTAAATGCAATTCATTGATTATAAATTAAGGTGATGTGGAGCGCTTTTTTGCCAGCGCGTGCTCATGTGACGGCTGGTTCATTTTATTTAAAATTTTAAAGTGTCTCTTTAGCGCACGTAGCGCGTGCTAAGTGAACGACTGGGTTATTTTCATTAAAAAGTATGTGTGTTTAGCGCGAATGCGCGTGGAAACAGTGGGTGAATTAAAGGGTTCATTTTAACAATTAATTTGTGATTAAGGGGGAAATGAAAATAAATAAAGCACATAAAATAAATACCTGGAAGGGGTGTGTATGTAATGCAGGAATGCGCATAGAAGAGTTCCAGTAAAGGAAAAGTAAAGAGCACTGATGAAACAACAATGACAACACCTTAGCAGATGTGTTGATTTGGTTTGTGTTGGTTTTTTATTTTTATTTATTTTTTTTATTTTTAGTTGTGATTATTTATGGTTGAATAAATGGAAAATGAGCAAGGGAGGTGAGGGGAATTTTTTAGAATTTTTTTTAGAAAATTTTAGAATTTTTTACAATTTTTTAAATGAATTTTCTACATTTATTGACAATTTGGAGGTGAAATGAGGAAATATTTAATTTTCAGAAATTTTAGGATAGGCAATTGCCAGCAAACAAATTCCCAAAAATTGACAAAAGGCAAAAGGAATTTTTTTAAAAAAAATTGAAATTTTTTTTTGGAAAAATTAATGTAGTGATTAATTAAGTCACCTAAATCACATTAATCAAATAAGTCAGTTAGGCATAAGTCAATTAAGTCTGGTTAGTGGGATAAGTCATGTTAGTCTACCTAAAGCAAGTCAGGTTAGTCTAGGTTGCTTAGGTTAGTCAACTAGGCTAGGTTAGTCAACTAGGTAGGTTAATCAACTAAGTTAGGTTAATTAGGTAGGGGTTAGTTAAGTAAGTTGACTATGGTTAGGTTAGTCTAGGTTAACTATAGTTAGGTTAGTCAACTAACTAGGGGAGGGTTAGTAAACTAACTAGGGTTAGTGGAGGGAACTAACTAGGGTTAGTTGGTTAGGGGGTGGGGTTAGGGTTAGGGTTAGTGACAACTAACTAGGGTACTAACTAGGGTACTAACTAAAGTACTAACTAGGGTACTAACTAGGGTTAGTTAGAACTAACCTAACTAAGGTTAGTTATACCTAACCTAACTATGGTTAAGGGTAACTAACCTAACTAAGGTTAGTTTGGGGGTTAGGTTAAGTTAGTTAACCTAACTAATATTAATTAGGGTAACTAATGTTAGATCAGTTAGATGATTGTTAGGTTAGTGAAACTAACCTAGGTTAGGAAGGGAGGAGGAAGAGGGGGAAGAGGGGAGGGTTGGTGGCGAAGGCGGTGGCGAAGGCGTTGGGCGCGGCGGCTCGGCGGCGATCAGGGCGTTTGGCGGGCTCTGGCGACTGGGCGCGGCTGGACAAGCGACGGGGACGGCGGGGCAGGCTCGAGCGGAGGCGGGGCGGCGCGATGCGTGTGGGAGGGAGGTGGATGGCCGCGCTGACGGCGGGGGGCGGCGGAGGGCGCGCTGACGGCGGGGACGACAGCGAGCGTCAGGGAGGACGGGGCGTCGGCCCCATTGGACGGCAGCAAGCGGCCACAGGACTGCGCAGGTGGCCACTGGATGGCAGCGAGCGGCGGGGAGGACGTCCAGCGTCTCGACGGCAGGCGGCTGGGCGTTCGGCGGTGTCAGAGGGGCGGAGAGAGAAAGGAGGAAAGGAGGAGGATTTAACGAATGGAGGAGGAGGGGAAGGTGGTGAAGAAGATGAAGGTGGAAAAAATGGAGATTGAGGGGGAGATGGAGAGGGGATGGAGGGAGACCCGCAGGGGAAGGGAGAGGAAGAGAGGTGGTTGGGGGGGATTGGGTCGGGGAGGGAGAAGGGTGGGGGTAGGGGGGGATAGGGAAGGGTGGGGGGGTGGGATGCCCAAGTTGCGCCCAAGGGTTGGGGGTGGGCATAGTGCCCATAGGGGGGTAGGGAAAGGGAGGGTATAAGGGGGGTGCCCAAGGGGAAGAGGGAAAGGTTAATGGGCAGGGGCCCATGCAAGGAGCATACCCCCTCGTCCCGCGCGCGTGCGCGGGGCGAGGGTAAAAAAATTTGCCGTGACAGGATGGAAAAGGCACCAGAACACCGCGACGGGGCACGTGGAGGCGACGGAGGCGCGTTAAGACGCGTAAAATCATAAACAGGCACGTTCACGCGCGGGACGGCGTGCGTAAAAACACATAAAAATAAAGAAAAATTAATAACTCCCAATTCAGACGTCAAAGCGAAATAGTGTAAAAACAAAAAGTGGGCAAGACGACAGGGGGAAAATAAGGAAAATACGGGACGGGGGTTCCGGGAGGGGTAAAGGGCGGTCACGTGCAAAAAACACAAAAAACGAACCAAAAAAGCAATTTAAAAATTAATATCAAAAAATCCGTGCATCGGAATGAGGTGCAGAAAAAAGGAAAACTGTGCAGAAAGATGTGCCCGACAATCCTATCACCTCAAAACATAATTCCGACGGAGATAAGACGCGTTCACATGGGAAAAACCCAAAAAACAACCCTGAAAATAGGATCGGAAATTAATATCGGGCGAACCGTACACCGGAATGATATGCAGTAAGAAGGAAAAATGTCCGCAGGAAGAAGTGGCATAGGGGTAACACGTTAAAATGCAGTTCCGGTGGAAGTAAGAGGGGTTCACATGTGAAAAACTCCAAAAATACTCCCGAAAACGCATTTAAAATTTAATAAGTAAAAATCTGGAAGTCGAAAAAGGGTGGAGGAAAAAGGAAAAAGGTGGGGGAAGGCACAGGGGACACGGCTGTTAAATCAAATTGGAATTCCGATGCAAATAGGGTAGGTTCACATGGAAAAATAGCAAAAATACACATGAAAAAGTCGTGAAAACCCGGAAAATCAATATTGGACAAACCGTGTATCGGAATGACACGGAGTAAAAAGGAAAAATGTCAGGGGGAAAGTGGTTGGCAGGGCTAGAATGTCAGATCCTAGTTTCGAAGCAAGAAAAGCACGTTCACATGGAAAACCGGCTAATTTGCGCAAAATGCTTCAAAAATTAATAACTCGAAAACCGTGCACCGGAATAGGGGTAGGTAAAAAGGAAAAATGGTCAGTTCAACGGGAGGAACAGGGCTATGAGGTTGGATTTGGACTTCAATGAACGTAGGGTACATTTACATGGAAAAACCTCAAAATCAAGGAATGAAGGAAAACTGCAGGGGAATAGCCCCAAGGGTGGGTGGAACATAACCGAAAGGGTGGGAAGGGATCCCATTAGGGTAAAAGCAAGGCAAGGCATTCATGCATGAACATGTTAAGGCAGATGCAAAAGATATGCAATATAGACGTACAGGGACGCGTCCCCACACTTAAGACCTCAATGGATAGGGTTAACTGAGCAACAGGGACCTAGGACCACACCATAGACCATCCACTAACGTCCCCACACTTAAAACATGACCGGCACAAAGAAACCAAAGTGTAGGGTTAGATAAACTTGGCCCGTTTCGTCAAAAATCAAGGTTGAGTATCGATGGCACGTCCAGTGTGGTTGTCGGCACTGGAGGGACCAAGGCATCTTTATAGCGCACACGTCCGTCATGGCAGGGACCACGCGGCAGCACCCAGGGAGGTAGCTGATGGAAGGAATCGCAGGAAATGCATTGTCGATGATGAGGGATATTGCACTCATGACTAATATCACTCGAGGAAGAATGATTAAAAACCCATATCTCATACCCGGTTGAGGAATCGTCAAAGGGGAATTGGTGCAGAAAGAGTATGCCAGGGTGCACAGTTGATGGTGCAGTAGTGCGTCCAACCCGTCTGGCATAGGTGCAAGGAGGAAGGCAAGGGAGCCTTACAGTGCAGTGTACAGAACAGGGTGATGTGTCTTGTGTTGACGGTAAAAACCCATCCCGTGGGTGCATAGGGAAACGAGAACATACCTGACTCCAAGTGTCATAACGTCCCTCAATCTCACCTCTCGGTAAATGATTGAAGAAACTCCAGTCACACTCAACCCACCCTCTGTCTCACGCTCTGTGAATAGATACAGGAGGGGAGCCTTTTCTTGAAACCCATTGATGTAATCCTCACAGGCACTTGTGCAAAGATTGTATGCCTTGTGCACATTTGATGGTGCAACTGTGCATCCCGCCCTGTGCCAGCATACGGTGCGAGAAGGAAGGCCAGGGAGCCTTATGGTGCAGTGCACAGAAACAAATTGTGCTTTGTGCATTGAGAGGCCCATCCCGTGCGTGCAACACTTCAGTCACACTATGCACCTCTCATTTGATTCGAAGGGAAAAGACTGGTCTCTCGCCCCACCCTCTGTCTCACTCTCTGTTGATAGATACAGAGGGCAACCGTACTCACTTCCCCATCCGGTTAGGATGAAAGCTCACATCACTCGATTGTTTGTCGATGAAGATCGCGTCATCAGTTGTTGAAGAGGCGTACCCAGGGAGGTAGCCATCAAATCGAATATTGTATTGGATAGGAACACGTCGTCTGCTAGAGGACAGGTAGTCACTTTGCAAAGAGACCCAGGACACAGCGTACCAAGGGAGGCAGCTTCGGAATTGGATCCTGGGAATATCAATTAATGAATCCACTTTCTGGACTGCTGGGTGTTACCACCTTTTCCACAGCCAGCTTCCCGCCCAAGGGTGTTTACACCAGGCCTGCTATGACAGGGAATTGCTTCCTTTTCTCTCATAACAGATTTGTTTATTTGTTTTTTTTTTTCTCTTTCTTCTTTGGTTTTCTTTTTCTTTTTCTTATTTTCCCCTATTCCCGAGGGTGTTTCCACCTTTTCTCGAAGAAGAGGTCGGCATGACAGGGACCTAAGTCCTTTTCTCCCATAACCAATATATTTTGTTTTGTTTTGTTGTTCTCTCTTTTTTTTTTTTTTTTTCCAGTTGAGCAAGGGAATGGTAGAAAAACCATGTCTCAAGACCAACCTCGCCACTGTCGCTGGTGGAAAATAAAGGATAAGAAATCAAGACTGGAAGGGGGTTTGGAGGGGACAGAGGGTTGCACCCTCTTCATCAGAAGTGATTGAAGAACGGCTATCAAAAGTAGCATCATAAGAAGTACAATGCCGCGCCAACGAGGGAAAGGATCAAGTGACTGTAATTGTCAAGATCCCCAAGGAGGGAAGTACTTCTTCAAGCGATATCCGTTGATCAGAAAGGGATCATCAGAGGCATCCACAGTCTGTACTTGGACAGAGCCATTAGGGTTGACTGCAAGTACCTTATAGGGGCCCATCCACCGCTGTTGGAGCTTGCCAGGAAACTTGCCAAAGCGTGAATCATAGGCTAGGACCAGATCACCTTCTTTGAACTCCTTGTGCTTGATGAAATTGTCATGGTAAGCCTTACGTCGAGCTTGCGTGGCTTCCATGCACTGTAGAGCCATCCTACGAATTTCGTCCAAACATTCCAAGTGCAGGAGACGGCGTTGCAGTGAATCATCATCCCCCAAACGCTCTTTGATAGCCACTCTCAAAGAGGGTAGTTCCAATTCAACAGGAAAAACAGCTTCTGTTCCATACACCAACTGGAAAGGTGTCTGTCTCGTTGCTACTTTATGGGAGGTTCTGTACGCCCAGAGGGCCTCTGTAAGTCGATCGTCCCAATCACGACGATGTGCAGCAATTGTTCTTGTCAGAATCGAGCAGAGGATGCGATTGGTGACTTCGACTTGGCCATTGGCTCTAGGGTAATAAGGAGTGGACTTGCGATGGCGGATCTTATACAACTCTGTCAACTCTTCCATGACTTTGTTAAGGAAATGAGTGCCTCTGTCACTTACCAGCTCTAAGGGACTGCCAAAACGGATGATGATATTCTCGTACATGAACAGGGCTACGCTGTTACCATCGTCCCGCTTTAGGGCTTTAGCTTCACACCACTTTGTGACATAATCCGTACATACGAGGATGTATTGGTTCTGTTTCCTTCTGGTGGGAGGGTCGATCGGACCTACGAAGTCAATACCCCACTTCTCAAATGGCTTCAAAGGAAGGATAGGTTGCAGTGGCATGGCACTTGTCTTGGTGGGTTTCCCCATTCTTTGACAAGCATCACATCTTTTACAGTAATCATAGGAATCTTTGTGGATGGTAGGCCACCAATATCCCGCTAGCAGAGCCTTCCTGGCTGTAGCTTCTCCTGCAAAGTGACCTCCACATGGCTCGTCGTGGCAAGCCTTCAAAACAATCCCAATCTCATCCCCTACAACACATCTTCTGAGCATTTCATCTTTGCCTTTCTTGTACAATGCACCGCCTAGCAGGGTGTATGGGGCTGATTCTAGCATGAGCTTCTTCCTTTCCCGACTAGAGATACCAGGAGGGTACTGTTGGGTTGCCAACAGATTGGCAATGTCTGCATACCAGGGAGTTACAGTCTCTACCAAGAATAGGGAAGTATCAGGGAGGTCTGGATCATCTTGCTCCTCGTCTGCAGTTTGTGGGATACGTGACAGATGATCAGCCAGAACATGGGAACAACCAGGCTTAGTAATCACCTCAAAATCGAACTCCTGGAATAAAAGGAGCCATCTCATCAATCGTCCTTTCACATCTGCTTTGTTCATCAAGAAGGACAGGGCCTCATGATCCACATAAAATTTAAAGTGGGTAGATAGGAGGTAATGGCGAAACTTCTCCAGGGCAAACACCATTGCCAAGCACTCCAGCTCGGTCACTGTATAGTTCCGTTCCCTATCAGTGACTTTTCGGCTTGCATAATAGATCGGTTGATCCAACTTCGAGGAGCCCTTCTGGCAAAGGACAGCACCTAAGCCTTCAATTGATGCATCAGTGTGTATATGGAACTCTTTCGTCCAATCAGGAGGTTGCAGAATGGGTGCCTCTATCAGACATTGCTTCAGAGTGTGGAAGGCATTGTCACATTCTTCCGTCCAAGTAAACTCTGCATCTTTCCTCAGAAGCTTGTGCAAGGAAGTTGCCTTTGTTGCAAAATGGGCTATGAACCTTCTGTAGTAACCCACATGGCCTAGGAATCCCCTCAACTGTTTAAGGTTGGTGGGTGCTGTCAGAGCTGCAATCTTTTCGATCTTTGCAGGGTCTGTTGATATCCCTTGTGCTGAGACAATGTGGCCCAACAGAACTCCAGAAGAAACCCCAAAGATGCATTTGTCGGGGTTGAGGGAAATCCCATACTCCCGGCATCGGTCAAAGCATTGTTCCAGGTGTTCCCAATGTTCACGGATCAAACTATAGACACAGAAGTCATCCAAATATACCTCAATAAAGTCGTGCAGATGATTTTGAAATGCAGCCATCATGACTCGTTGGAAAGTAGCAGGGGCATTGCAGAGCCCAAATGGCATCACTCGATAAGTGTAGGTCCCCCATTCTGTGGTGAAGGTTGTTTTGGATTGGTCTTCTTCTGCGATTTGGACTTGGTTGTATCCGCTGAATCCATCCAAAAGAGAATAAAGTTCATGTCCTGCCACTGTGTCCAACAGTTGGTCTGTGAAAGGGATAGGAAAATGATCCTTCTTCGTCTTGGAATTAAGCTTTCGGAAATCCACACATATTCGCAATTTGCCATTCTTCTTGGGTACAACCACGATGGGTGAAACCCATTGACTATTTGCCACTGGATAGATGAACTCGGCTTCCAGAAGCTTCAGCAGCTCTGCTTTCACCAATGTGGAATAATTCGGGTTCATTCGCCTCTGTCGTTGCCGTACTGGCTTGGCATCAGGCTCCAAGTCAATATGATGTTGACATATTGTGGGATCAATCCCCTTTAGGTCTTTGTAAGACCATGCAAACACGTCCAAATTTTCTTTCAACAAGTTGTACAAGGTTGACAACTCCTCTTCTGGGAGACTGCTACCCACCTTCAAGTGGCGTTCAGTGCCTTCTGAATCCACAAAGGTTAACTGCCTTTCACCTTCTACGTCACGAATGAAGGTCCCGCAGACTGCTTCTGGGTAGAGATCCGACTCCTTCAAGGGAGTGGTGTCCTCGTCTGATGTCCCACTAGAACTCACTTCTTCTTTTGGTGGAGACTTAGGTTGCTCCTTAAGATGTTGGAATGGGATAAGAGCTATTTCGGGTTTGGTTTCAAAATTAATTACCTCTTGGCTTGAAGACTCATCTTCTGATGATACATCCAGGAACGTCACATAACAGGGACCCTCTGATGCCTGTTGGGTTGGTGGGACTGGTGCTTGTTGGCACGGTGCATCATCATCATCTTTCTTTGGCAAGGATGGGTTAGGACGGCAGGAGCCACACTTAAAAGACGGCTTGCTCTTCTTAATCCATTTCTTATAAAGGTTTTGCATATGAGAAGATCCATTTACCAGACCAAATGGTATCATCACCATTCTGTCCCATAGCATGAGCTCATCGGCTTCTGATGCTTCTGGAACTTCTTCTTCAAATGTATCCTCTTCTGGTGGGATAGACTCTTCCATTTCACTTTCATAATTCTCTTCGTCCATATCATATCCATCCTCTTCTGTCTCTGTTTTTGTCTCTGCTTCTGCTTCTGTTTCTGCTTATGTGTCTGTTCCTGCTTCTGTTCCTGCTCCTGCTTCTGTTCCTGCTGTGACCATGTAACAGGGAGAGTAGTACATCCATGCTTCTATCTCACTATCAGAAGTGATTTCAGAAGTCATTCCCGATTCAGGCAGGAAGTATTCACCCATTGATAATGGCTTTGCATCTTTTGGAAGTCGGCTTACAGTATCCACTGTTAAGGAATGTGCCACTGTTTTCTTGGGAAGGATCTGTTTTACAGCATCTTCGTCTGCTGATGTTCCATCTGTAACCTCATTAGGGAAGTCAGAAGATAATTCCAAGGAGGTGGATCCATGTCCTTTTTGAGAACCATACAGTTTCAGCACCACTTTGTTGGGTCCTCTACCCAAGGTCAAGGTTCCTTTGAACCAATCCGTCCTTGCTCTGGCTTCAAAAAGCCATGGTCTGCCCAGTAACAGAGGATAGGATGTACCATAAGAGTTTGGCTTCACCACCAGATAGGTTAGCCAATAATCTTTTCCAGCCACAGTAGTCTTCACATATGGAAGAATGCCCAAAGGCTTGATTCTACTCTGATCCGCCAGTCTGATGAGCCATTGGGTGGGTTGCACACCTTGTAGGCCTAAATCCTTCATCGTCACATCCGTCATAATGTTTACTGATGAACCTCCATCAATCAGTGCATTTGCAATGAAGCAGCCTTCTATCCATACGCCAGTCTCTGCAGTACCCGGATCTAGGAAAGCATTAGCCACATCCACTTCTTTTACAGGCTCTGGAGCCTTGTTGGACTTTGTCACTGTTGAGGGAGCAATCCTTAAACCACGTCTTTTTGTCAGTATACTTTTGAATCTTTTCCGGCAACTGGGGGACAACATCAATAATTGTCGGAATGTGAGGTTTGGTTTAAAGGTATCTAGATCTCTAACCAGATCGTATTCCTTAATAGGATCCACTGGCTTCTCTAACCGGTTAGGGAATGGAGCAACACCCATTTTCATTTTTCCTCTTTTTTTCAACAGAGGAATTACAGGAACTTCTTCTGCCACTTGTGGCACTTCCTCCTCTTCTGTATCCTGGACCTCTGGTCCTGCCTCTGTAACTGTCTCTGTAACTCTCTGTGGCACTGTAGGGCTCTGTACGGCACTGTTAGGCTCTGTTCTGTTTTGTTCTTCTGGTGGAAGATTGAACTTCAGTGTTCTGGCAGGAGGGTTATTTTCTTTCTGGATAGGTGGTTCCTTCTGCTGTGCACGCGTGATGGCAGCAACTTCCAATTCCACTAAATTGGAGGTAGGCTCTTGGGCCTTGGACGGACTATCAGTAGCACTGTTTTTCGCTGGGGCTGGACTTGGGCAGTCTTTTGCAGTGTGGCCTTCTCCTTTGCATCGACTGCATAAGGGCTTGTAATCCACTGACCTTCGAGGATTTGGACAATTTGGTGAAATGTGTCCCTTTTCTCCACATCTGTAACACTCCACTTCTGATCTCTAACCACCGCCAGATTGTCTTCCTCTGTAACTTTGAGAGGGAAATCTTCTGGGTCCGAAATTAGGACCAAACTCTCTAGGCTTGGGTCCAATATCTTGTGTTATCATTTTGGATTCCAGCAAGTTAAATCTTGCGTCTTCTTCCTTTCTTCTCCTATCATGCATCTCCTTCAGAGAGCAAATGTCCTCTGTATGATTCTTCCGCAAACAGTAGGAACAGAAGGCTCCAGGGATGGTTGGTTTCCGTGTACATTCAGTGGCTAAATGGCCTGCTTGATGACACTTACCACACCAAGTATTTGACCGCATCACATCTCTTCCTGCTCCTGCAACGTTGGATATGCTCGCTGTGTTCACTTTCAGCGTCTGTAGTTACTCTGTAATCACATCCATCAACTCCTTCTTAATGTTTGCAACTGAGTTAGATAAATAATCCTTCAAGCTTTCTCCTCCGGACGTACTGGCAGGAGGGTTTTGAGGAGTTTCTGTAATCACTGCATAAACTGGTTGGGCTGGTACAGAGGGGTCTCTGTTCTGGTTCTGATTCAGTGCTCCTGTTTGAACTGTTGGCTGTTGACCCCAGTTGGTAGGGTTCCACTGTTGCTGTTGATTTGATAATGAAGAAATTGGTTGGGACCATTGTTGTTGTGGTTGAACCATCATTTGAGGCATGGATTGTGGCCACTGTGGATTTGGTGCACTGTACTGTGATACCGAGGGCATCTGTTGGTAGGGGTAGGGAACAGTCCCTAGGACTGCATTTGGTGGGTACATCATTCCTGGCACCAGAGGAGGTAGGAATCCTCTTCCTGTATTCATTGCTAGTCTAGCTTCCACTTCATCGTACAGTCTTGCACCTTCTGTTGCAGCTTGTAGTGTGGTTGGTCTTTGCAGCTCCACAAACTTACAGACTTCTGGTTGTAATCCTCTGAGAAACACCCCCTTCTGAATGCCATCATCTAGATTATGGTTAGTCCATCTCTTCAGGATGGATTCCATTCGTGAGACATAAGCTTCTACTCTTTCTCCAGAGGACTGACTTAGGTTCATAAATTCCTCTCTCATCCGCTCTTCAAAACCTTCACGCCTGAATTTAGTGAGGAAGGCCAACTTCAGGTCGTCCCATGTGCCAAAAGTTCCTGTTGCTTGTCTCTCATACCACTGAAACGCCGCGCCCTTGAAGGTGGCGGGGAATATTGCCAACCAATGCTCAGGGGTTCTGGCATTGTTAGCCACACACTCTACCATAAACTCTGCTACATGAAGATCGGGGTCTTCATTGTACTCTCCCTTAAAAACTGGCAATGGGACTACATTCGCTAGCCTGTCATCAATATTTCTAGGACGGATCTAGCTTGGAAGTGGACCTCCAGCAGGAGGAGGAAGGGCTTGATGTGCCATTGGGACTTCTGTAAAGAGTTCCGCAAGGGCGTCAAAGGCGACTTCTGCTGCGAGCTCGCTCTCGGCTCTGATTCTTGCTTTCTCTCTTCTCACGTACCTTTGGACTCGTTCCAATGCTTGCCTCTTTATTGCGTCATTCATCAGAGGTGTGGCTCCACTATGTTGTTAGTGCTCCACAGAGGGTTAACAGAAGGCTTCGGTCTCTGGAGGACTCTCTGGCCAACATTTCTTCTACTTCTTTCTTTTCAACGTTCCTAAATTCTGCTTTCATGCCATTGCACAGAGGAAGGTATTCGGTTCTGAAGGTGTCAAAATGCATACATCTGAGCATTGTGGTGGTGCCATCATCATAGTAATGCCAGCTTCTGATGGTTTCAATAGTGTATGTTGTGAAAAACACTCTGTCTACTAACTTCCAGTGGGTTGCTAATTGAACAAACAGAAGATTATCAGTACACCAAGCATCCCATGTATCTTGCTATTGAGCATCCACGAACAAATTCCAACTCTTTTCCTTCTTGTCCCTGTGAACCTCTACAGACCAAGACTCCTAAAGCTTCTTCACAATCTCCCACTTGATGTTGTCTGGAAACTTCTCAATGAATGCCAAATCTTCCATGGATGGTCATTCTCTCTGTTTCTGCTCTTCAGTTTGTTCCCAAACAGTTTGCCACCAAGATGCAAGTTTCTACTGCTTCAACAGGAAGAGGAAACTGTCCACTACATAGAGCATGCATCATGATGGTGATGTGTTTCCGCCATTGTGGGATGAACTTCTTGTGGAAAGTGGCTTTGATTATGAGAAATTCCAACTCTTCATTGGAAGAAGGAACTTTACAAACATCCATTGAATTCTTCTCTTCTTGGCAATGCCATTTCCTTCATTTTTAGCCTCTTCTGATGCTTGTTGATGGCAAGTTTCCCCGGCTGCGCACCAAAAACATGGTGCCCCAAGAGGAACACCAAGGAAAAGGGAATTCTCTTGCAAGAAAATCTATCTTGTAACATCAACAAGCTTGTTTATCATGTTTCATATGATCACAATGAAGAAAAGAACACCAGGCACAACAAATCTTCATGCAGCATCATGTAAATCTCCCACGGTTTTTAATAGAATCAACCATATTCTTCAATATCTTCATAAAATCCATCAATGGAACAAAGAAAGCAAAGAAATACACCATCTTTGAATGGAAAAACATCACATAGTATTCATCTTCAATATCTTCATAGTCTTCTCTCTCAATCTCTCATATACAATCACTCTGTTTGAGTAGAATTGGCTATCTCTGACTCTCTCTCTCTCACTCTATCAATAATACATCATATCCTCACTACAATCTCTCAAAAATCACTCTCAATAATCACTCTTAGGTCGTGGATACCCCTCCCAAGAGGTATGTCTGATATGAAGGGTCACCAGAGCCACTACAGTGTCTCTTCATAGCTCACTACTGTCACTTCACTCTAGTCTTCTCTTGAGTCTTCAGCAGCTACTTCTTCCACTTCTTTCAGCTCTTTTGCACTTGTATTCACCTCTTTCCAAGGCTAGAAAACTTTCCCCAAAGTCACACATACATTCCACAGAACACTTACAGAAGCATACAGAACAGTCACAGAACAGTACCAGAACAGCTACAGTTCAGAACAGAACAGAGACAGAACAGAAGCAGAAGCTCTACAGAAGACCTACAGAAGGTTACAGAAGGTCATCAAAACCTCATAACTCACTCTCAAACCATTTCAAACTCTCACAAAACATTCAATAAGCTTTCACAATATCTCATTCTTCATCAATCAATACTTCATCCCTCCTTACAAAAGACAATCAGAACAAAACAGACCAAAACAAACCAAAACAGAAGGTATACAGAACCAATCAGAACCTATCAGAACATCACATAACCATTAACAAACATCATGAACTTCCAAAACACAATCAATATCATCCAAAACACTCTCAATCCACTTCCAAATCAACCAATCATCTCATAAAATCAACCATTCAGCTCTCAAAAACAACAAAAATCAGCCAAAAAACAAGTCATTTCAACACTCAACATTCTTGATGGCGCTAGACCTCCCCAATGCTAGCGTAAATAAAACCTACTCCAAGGGGTTTTCTCTTTTTTGTTTCGCATTAGTGAGTATAGACCAATCATAATGCAAAAGTTCTTGTCGTAGGGAACTCTAGTCAACAAGAGGAAGTGAGGATATTAGGGGGCTCTCGTCATAAACTCCTTAGGCTCTTACAAACTACCAACTACCCTTCGATTTTCATATAGTTTCTTGGAAGTTCCAATACTAGTTGAGAAAGTAAACTTGGAAAGAATAATACCTTTGAGTTGACATCATTCTAGTTAGAACAGAAAACACTGTAAAAAGTTATTTTTCTTAAAGAAACCTCTTAAGAAGGGATTGCTTTGCTCTATTTTTTTGTTGTGAATTAAAAGTGTGTAACAAATTTGTATCAGGAGATAATTCAAAGAAGTTGTTTTTATATGTTGAACCTAAAGTGGTAGGTAATTAGGTGATTAAAAATACTCTCTCAAGGGAAGTGGGAGAATGGACCCTCGACGAATTAGAGCTATGGTTGGGTGGTCTCAGTAAAAGCGAAGAGCTTTCCTAAGAAAGGAATAAAAATTGCATTTTTTAATGAGATCAGTAAGCCTAACCCACATCACTTTAGAACCATGGGCAAAACAAATCAAAGTGCCATACTTCCCTTCGTTTCCCATTCTCTTTGAAGCTAGCGTAACGTAAGCCTATTTCAGTCTGTAATTTCTATCAGGGATGGAATCTCGAACCACTAACACTAGTCAACTATTAGTAGTTGATTTGACCAAAAAGACTCAAGTGGATCCTCGTGGGAATGGTCAGGCTTTCCACTGTGGGGTAGACTCAAGCGAGCCTAGTTAGCAAACTCTGAGGGTTTTCATCAAAATCTTGGACATCACTTTCTAGGACATCTCTTGATGGGCTACTAAGAATGTACCACCAAAGAAACCTCAGGCAGGCATGTTACACTAGTCCACTGATTAGCATCAATCTCAGGAAAGAGAGTAGAAAGAAATACCAATGCATATTCAAACTACTAATGAGATGATTGATTAAGAAATGATACCAACCAATGTAATGCATCCTTGCCTTAAAGAGACTGTAAAAGAGTAGTATCACTGCTTGCTCTACAAAAATACTTCATTGATGCCCACAAATCAACTTGAAGATCTAGTTTTTCCATGGTTAGTAGTCCCAACAACATGCCTTTAGCTTCAACATTACATAAACATCCTTGTAAGATACTGTTATCTCATAGAGATGGATAAGAGCTTGCATTACACCTTGTTGAACCAACTGAGAGGTATGTGGTTACAATTAATAGACAACAAGTAATTGCTCAACCAAACACACATCTATTACTTCCAATGCCATTATAAGCCATAAAAACATGTGTCAAAGTATCCATAATGTCTACCAAAGGAATATCCAACCTATTAGAACCAACATCTCTAATTAGGCCCATAATACTCTGTTTCCTTGCCTGTGGAAATTAGAGTGGTGCAGTACCTATAGGTACTAAATCAGCCATAACTTTTGACTGGAAGCTCTGATCGACATATTTTTTTATTCAAATCGAAGCTAACACTTTCCTCTTCAAAGAGAGCACTTATTAGTAAATTTCAGATTGAGTGAAACTATCAACAACCTGCCCTATTTGAATGACTCTATTATAGATCTATAAATCCAACTTTGACCTTGTTGAACCTTGTATACTCACAAATAGAGCTGAAGGCACTCTAGAGGGTACCAAGACATCAATTCATGATCAATGAAACATATTCAAAGTCCCAAACTACCCATTTTAATGACTGCAATGATGGAGTAATGTCCTATAATCACTGTATGAATGAAATCACTCCCACGATGAATCAATCAATGCCAACATAAGCATCATCTTATCACCACTACCAACAATAGCAAGACATTGCTTAGAAAAATCAGCATAAGCATTCAAGTGGCTAACTGAAGATCCCATGCCATCACAAACATGTCATTAGCATAAACCATGTAAGAAGTAATGCTTTATAATCCAAGATCTCAGAAAAGATTAATGAATTTTCAGCTTGTTGCCATCAAAAGCCCCAAAATATTGCTTCTAAATTGAATCCCATAACTCCATAATCTTCAATCTTACCAAGGTTGAAGAGCCTTACTCAAAGAAGAAGGCAATGAAGTTACTTAACTAATAGCTATGGTTGGAGCTTATCATTGAGCATTCAATATTAGAGAATGCATCTTAATGCTTCAATTATTGAGGAAGTTGAAGAAGAAAATACTTGATGATTTGATGCTTAATTCAACAAGAGAAGCTCCATGTTGCTTCAACAGAAGAGAACTAACCTTCAATCTTCAATGTATGAGCTTCAATGTTGGCCACGAAGAAGCAAACCATGTAAAATACTTGTAATGGGAAGAATTCACCTCTCTTTATACTTCAGAAACAAAGAATGTCAAGCTTGAAGAAGAATCCCCAAATTTATCCCCCATGGAAACTTGAAGAGTTGAAGAAAGTTCCAATGTCTCTAATCTAGCTCAAATCTTGAGAGAATCTTGCTGTAGATGAACTCCATAGATGAAATGAAGCAAAAGCCCTTTGAAATTGAAAAGATTTCTTCAAGCTTTAATGGCTACCCATGGACTGCATAGTTAGGGTTTGGAGAAGAAGAAGAAGGCCATGTTTGAAGCAATAGAAAGCTCCATAGCTCGTGAAGGGTGTTGATCTTAATATGGATGAAGAATAGAAGTGATCTAATCAACCTCTACAAGAGAGTTTGCTATCACATTTGTTGTTGTCCACGATAGCAAATCAACGCAAAATTTTGAGATGTTCTTCTACTGATGTGGCACCACCAAGACATGACAAAATGGTATGCAACTTATTGTACTTGATGCCTAGAAGCCTTCTACACAATCCATTGTTGGGAGAGAGGCAAGATTCATGGAGAAAGATGAAGTTGAAGGCTGATGGTTCCATGGAAGTCATAGACATGAAGAAGGAGAAGCTCTTTTCCAAAAAATAACAAGAGTTTATTCTTCTCTTAAGTCCGGTTAACCCCTATTTTACCAAGTTACCTTCAAAATAGCTTGTAATGGATGCATGACTAGCCGTTTTAGCTATAGTTTTTGGCCACATTTTGGCCAAATCTCTCCAAGATATTTGTCAAAGCCTCAAGTTTAGACTCTGCTCCAAGTAGAACTCCTACAAGTCCTTGCCATGTGGCTCCTATACCTATTGTCCAAGATTTAATGGTGGAAATTTTGAGAAAATTATGTCTAAAATGAGGAAATTAAATGGACCAAAAGCCTAAGCTCTAATACCACTTGTCAAGAAGTTAATTGGAGAGAGAGAAAGAGGAGAGACAAGTTTGTAGAAGGGAGATGAAGTGCAAAAGTGAGAGAAATTCTAGTGGAGGGAAAGACTAGAAATGGAGAGAGAAAGACAGGAAAGTAGGAAAGAGATGGTTGGCAGCCATGAAAGGACAAAAAGAGAAATATGAAACAAGAGAAGATACTTGTACTAATGTTAAAACTGGATGAAAAACTTGTTACAAAATGATTCATACCTTCTCCTTTTATACCTACCCCTATATATCCTATTTTCCATCTCTTACATCTACTTCAAATCCAATCTATTTCATGAAGACTTTTTAATATTATTTCATGCTTATAATCATTATTATAACATAGTAGTAATCTACATCTCCATTGTGAAATTACTTGTAATAAGCCCAATTCTTATTTTTTTGGGAAAAAACATTTGGTTGAGGATGGATTGTAATAAAGTGTAAGAGACCCTAATATTTTTGACAAAATAAGTGAAAAATGCTCTAACCACATTGCCATAAGTGTATTAGATGTAAAAGGATTATCTTTTCCATCATCATTAAGTAGCAACAATTTTCTTTAGCTTCTACCTTCTTCTCTATAGCTTTAATTGCATCACTCTCTTCTTCTATTTTCTCTCTCCTCTCAAGCCTCTCTCTTACAATCTTTGAGTTGGGCTCTAAATCAATATAGGATAACCCATTGTTCTTTTAGGAGGAAGGGTTATAGGCACTTGGGATAAGTTTTTGTATTTTCCAAAATAACTCTAAGTGATAAATTCTCTCCTCGATTCTTAGACTAATTTATAGTCTCCTTGTTGAGATGCAACACAAAGATTTGAGACTACTTTTTAAACTCTTTCTTGAATTCCTTTGCTATGATAAGCTAGAAATCTACTTTGCTTTGAATACCCTATAGATGTATGAGTTGTCCGTCACTCAAAACTCCATGTATAATTGAGAGAAGTCCATGGTGATCTTTTGTAATTGCTTCAATCAATCAAAAACCAAAACAATATCAATGTGTAATGGAGAGAAAAGAGGAAAAATAGAGAGGAAAATTATTAATAATAAGAAAATAATGTCAGCCACATTGGTAGGTATATAAGATGTAAAAGTCTCATTTTTCAACATCATTTAGTAATAACAAAGATAATCTTTTGCATCTCATCTTCTCTTACAGTTTTCATTGCTTCTTTATTTTTCTCTCTCCATTTCTAGTATTTCTCTCTCCTTGTCTAGACTTTCTCTCTCCTCTTTCTTTCTTTTTGCAATCTTTGCCCCCCTCTCAGTCTCCTTGTTGATAAGTGATACAAAATCCATAGTTCTTTTGTCCATTCTCAATCCTATTTTCTCCATTTTTTTAGTTAGAAAATCCATGGCCACTTAGGTATAGATCTTCAAGGGAGCATGATAGTGACCAATAGTCCTTTACAAGAAGAAGATAGGCCTTCTTAAAGGCTACAAAGGGATATTTTGACAACTTTGGAGACAAGATGGCTAAAATGGTAGGTCTTTACCAATTTCTAAGCAATTTTTAGATAATACTTCTTAAAAGTGACTTAAAGAATTAGTAGAAGTCTTAGTATTAATTACTTCTTTGAGAGAGCTTCTTCTTCAAGTCTCTTTGAAGCTTCCATGAGAGTTATAACAGGAAATCTCTATTATCCCTATTGATCTTCAACCATTGTCAACTTGGAGCTTCAGATAGGCCTTCCTTGCATTCTAAGGAGAATATTAAACACCATAATGAACATAAGTAGGCCATGTAATCAATAGATGCAATTAGCACATTTTGGGTTGCTTAAAATAGTTTTGCTTCTCTCAAATCAGCCATGTAGTCATGATAAAGCTCTTGTGCTTCTTGCTCAATAAATTAAAAACAAGAATCCTACTTATTTATTAGCGAATGAAATTTTTCTCTTAACTTCTTCAAGCATTTCACTCTCTTGAGACCCTAATATTACCACAACAACCATTAAATCTTCTTCAAGATTTCAATATTCAAAGGATTCGTCTCTATTTTGGTCATGAGGTTCTTCTACAACTTTTTTATTCCAACATTGGTCAAGATTGCAAGTAGTACTGGAGTTCATTTGTTATTAAGGAGCCATTATGGAGGGCGGATTTGGGGATTTTGTTAGAAGGCTTCAATTTTTCATCACTGAGCACTCAAGAATAATTAAGGCATTAAGGCCCTTGAAGATTCAAAATCCATTGAGTTTCAAGCAATTGTGATTGGTCATTATATGACATTGAAGCTTGTTGAGCATTTGGGAGCTATTCTTGGAGCTATGCAGCTAAGTATTGATTATATTTGGTTCTTCAAGCTTCAAGCTTCTATGGAAGAGGTATTGTACTACATATTTCTCTTAAAATACCTCTAATTCCACTTACTTCAAGCCAACATCCACTTGTTAAAGAGAGATTAGTCCATTCATAGGCCCAAATTCATTTCTTACATATGTGAAATTGCCTCTTCATTGATATATAGGGAATATGTAGCGCAATACTTAGAATCATTCTTCTAAAATCAAGCTCTTGTTCATAATTTTTACTCATAGATTGCATAACCTCTGAATTGTTGTGCTTGAACCAATTACCATTCCCAAAAGAAATTTGTAAAGGGTATGTTAGCATTCAATGAGTTACTAATTTTCTAATGCAATTATTTTTCTTGATCCCTTATTTCCATTCAATCCCTTCACATCATCAAAGTTAAAAGCTTTAGTTTGGGTCAATGCATTTTATCTTGAATTTTTAGAATATTATGCTCCTACAATGTTCAAGTAGCAATGAGGAAAATGTGGATGCCAATTGAGGTACGAGATAAAAAAGAGGTGACCCTTCCCTATGTCCCAGATCTCAAAGGGGTGCACAACCCAACTTGAAGAGGAAATTAACACACTCCTCGAGTCTCAGAGCCCATGTAGGGAGCCAAAAATACCACTTTATCACTCACACAAGTATAGCATGTGGAGAATTGAAGTCACAATCTTGGACAAAAAAACATGACATTTGCATATCCCTATAGGGATTTTGCAGGTTCCCATAGGCATTGGATAATAGGTTATAGGTGAAACATGGAATTTTGGGCCATTTTTAAGTAGTTTATATGTACTTTAGGGTATTGTAGGGTGTTATTGAGCCCATGCAAGTGGATTGCATTCAATGTCTATAGGCCCTACAATGGTTGGTATAGGGCTTAGAGACCTTAAAAGGGGCTTCGAGGTGGTTTTTTAATCTAAAATCAAGTACTTATAGGGTGATGGACAATTATGAACATGCATAGAAAAATAGTTTCAAAATATTATTGTCTGATTTTAATGATAATTTTGATAGTTCATCTTGAAGAGGACATCTTTAGCTTCAATTTGAATCAGAAAGTACATCATTTGGATATTGGTATCAAAAGTTATTGCCATTTTTTAAATAGCAAGTCTAGTTGGACAACACATAAAAATGACAAGGAAGAGAGATAAAAATAAAACAAATGATTATTTACATGAACAAAACAAAGGGAGTCACAAGAGTATGGGGCTTATTGCACTCTTAATGCAACTTTGTGTAATTATGAGACTTGACATTTGATAATACATTGGTATCAAACTTTGACCATGTGGTTTTACATATGGCCCATTCAATTGCATAAACCAAGGAGGTAGTTGATTACATGGTCTAATACACCAAAGATTCCTTGGATAGGCTAACAAAGAAAATATCTCAATTGTAGTAGCAATGTAATTGGTTGGTAAGGAGAGATAAGTGTAAAGGAAGATAGCCATTTCAACCTATAAACTTGAAGTCATAGCCATGTACAATTGGAAGAAAAGTCATTCCTAACAATAGCTACAAGGTTGGAGAACCTTCTCACACAAAATCAAGAATCCATTGCAAGTATCCATGCAGCAAAGTCTCAAGGAATAAGAGTACATCCAACTATAGAGAGATTTTAGCTTGCATATTAGAGGAGTTTCTTTAATAATGTCAATGGAAGTTCTTTGTACTAGCATCATCAAACTTCTAATAGATGGCAAGAATCCATTAAGAGAAAACTCTATGATAAGATTGTCATGACCAAATACATTAGGCATTCATCTTCCCCATCTAATCTAGAACAATGGACCTCAAAGCTTGAGTCTTACTTTGATATTTATCCAAGGTCAAATAAATAAAAAATACATTTTTCTACTCTTCACTTAGAAGGTTTTTCACATACATGGTGGAAACATGTGAAGAGGAAAATTTAAAAAATTCATGGTTGGAAAGAGTTTAAACTCAAATAGCCCAAGTGTTTGTGTCTCCCTTTGAGAAATAAAATTTGACTAGAAGATGGTGTCAACTCAAAATTCATGGTTGGAAAGTGTTTAAAACTCAAATAGCCCAAGTGTTTGTGTCTCCCTTTGAGAAAGAAAATTTGACTAGAAGATGGTATCAACTTGATCAAAGAAGTATGATAGTAAGAGAGTATACCAATCAACTCTTGAACTTCACAATGTATGTAGAGAGTGTTAGTGACATTGCAAAGTTGCACAAATACATTTATGGACAAGAGCTTAGTCTTTCAACAAATGCTATGCTCAAAGACCGTCCACACTCTTCATGGAAATAGAGTTAGTTGAGGGGTATGCTTATAAATATAGAAAACATGTAAACATTCAGTATTCATTTGGATAGACCAAAGCTGCCATAAAATAGGGACAATTTGGGTGAACTTGTTGAGGTGACTATGTGTCTTGTAGCAATCGGAAATGTCCTACCTATCCACCTTACAATGCTAGCTAGCATGGAATAACTTTCAAGACCTCCAACGGTGCTAAGATAGGAACCCAATATGATGAAATAAAGTCACAATCTAAATAAATTTACCATCTACTTCTCCTTCTAATAATGACAAGTTAATTCCAATGGAGTTTTACAAGAAGCATAAGGAGAAATTACTTCTTTTCAATTGTGGTAAGACGTATAATCCAGACCACCCTTCAAAATGTAAATATAACAATGGAAATACCAATAATATATTAGTGCTTAAGGATCTTGACTATGAATTTGTATGGACTATGGAGATGAGATGAATGAGCTCTATGATCCGAAAGATGGATTTGATAATAGCATCCCTTTTGATCTATGTAGATAAGGGATTGCTTTTGACCTATGCCTAGACTAGTACTACTCTTGAAATGATTTCATTATCTCGGTGGAAAAGAGATTGTTTTTTAACTCTACCTCTAAGAGGTGGAATAACTCATACCCTTGGCACATATATCTCATCATACTTAAGAACATTATATATGGTTGCCATCTTCTCTTCTTATGTGGTCATGTCTATTGGGTAAGGGAGGATATTGCAACTTTGAGTTGTACTTTAGGTAGTATCAAATGAGTTTTCTTTGGTGGAAAGTGATGAATAACTTGCTTAGTGCATACCATGCAACAAGCCAACAAGCTTGAGAAGAGTAGGATTGGTGCACAGATTGGATGCCATTAGCACGCGTAGTGAGCGTCAGAAGGTCCCCAAGAACAAAAGAACTCTACTTTTTGCACACAAATCAATGTAGAAAGCATGCATGACATGAACAAGAGACCAATTGGGTGCAATCTCCCCCCATGCCTTGTGTGAGCGCTCCACAAAGCATGTATTTTATGTATTAATCATCTTCAAGCTCAAATAATAGCCCAAATTACAAAATATCACGCTTTTGGCTTTTGAGTTTGCTTTTATGCCAAATAGAAATAAAGCTAATGGGCACCCAAGAAGTCAGGCGTACCCAAATACAATGTCCAAATACAAATATCTAAATCGTGCGCCCATGCGCATACAAAAATAATAAATAAATATCAAACGCCTGGATAAATAGGCGCCACAAAATATAGGTGCCATGCTTAAGGTATGCGCCCATCAAAATATTGATGATAACTATAATACACACTATCCTCCAATGCTTTCCACTGCCACTGCTGCTATCTCTACACATCAACTGAAGCATTCACAATCGTTAGTAAAATAATACAATTAAACCGACAAAAGTGAATACCTAGTAGTCTTCAGCTACATAAATAAATCAATTGGTTAGAAATCAATCCTAACCTTAATTTATCACGAGTGCGCACTCTAAACTCATAAACGTTTATTAATTTAATATGTATTTTGCGAAATCACCCGTTATGGAATCACCCATGTACACACTAAATTAACAAAACGCCTGAAAAGGATAGGCGTCCCCATCGACTTCTCGCACAAAGAATCCACTTTGTGTATGAGCCCCGGTAATAAAAGTTTACATAATCCACCGTAAAACCTCACGGAATCCACCGTAAAATATGCCTCCTAGCATCGTACCCCCGGGATGGGATAGCAATTGTCCTCATATGCTATTAGCTCAATGTGGAGCTAACAGAGTGGGGAAAGCATTTAAGTCTCTAGTGTGCATCCATTGGGCCTCTTCAACGGGATGGTTTTTAAACTTGACCAAATATCTAGAATATCTACGGCCAGTTCTTGTGGTCATAAAGTCAGTATCTATAATAGCTTCAGGCTCAAGGATTTTAGTCTCTTCATCTAGCAAAGATGGGTTTTCATAGACAGGGTGTACATGTAATTGGCCTCTAATGGGTCGTAATAAAATAATATGAAAGTTGTTGTGAATTTTCCAATGTGGTGGTAGTTCAATGTGGTGGTAGCTTCAGGCTCAAGGATTTCAATCCCTTCATCTAGCAAAGGTGGGTTTTCATAGACAGGGTGTACAGGTAATTGGCCTCTAAAGGGTCGTAATAAACTAATATGAAAGGTGTTGTGAATTTTCCAATGTGGTGGTAGTTCTAGTTTAAATGCATTATCATTGATTTTGTGAATGATCTTGAATGATCCATAGAATCTAGGTGCTAATTTCACAACTGGGTGTTTATCTACACTTTGTAATCTACGTTTTTCTATACGTAACCAAACATAGTCATCAACTTTAAAATTCATGGCATGTCTTTTCTTATTTGCTTGTTTTGTATATGATTGATGGGCTTTTGCAATCATATCTTTAACTTCATCAAAAATAATAGCGTGCATGTTAGCAATATCATCAGCAGTTTGAATTTTATTTGATAATGATGCAACAGGTGTAGACAATCTATAACCATAAATAACTTCAAATGGTGCTTTCTTTGTAGATGTATGTGGTGTATTGTTATATGCAAATTGAAGTAAATGTAGATATGCATCCCATGTATGTGGTTTAGAAATAGTATAAGCATGCAAAAGATCTAAAATAGTACTGTTAGTAGCTTCTGTTTGACCATTTGTTTCAGGATGAAATGCAGATGAAAAATCAATCTTTGTTCCTAAGTTAGCAAACAAAGTAATCCAAAAATTATTACAAAATCTAGAATCACGATTGAAAATAATAACTTTTGGTAAACCATGATTAGTAAACACAGTTTTCAAAAACAATTGAGCTGCTTGAGATGCAGTTAGAGTTTTCTTGCATGGAATGAAATATGCTTGTTTGCTAAACCTGCCTACAACAATCCAAATCATATCATGGTTAGCTTTAGTATTCGGTAAACCAGTAATAAAATCCATAGAAATCTATTCCCATGGTCGTGATGGGATAAATAATGGCATCAATAAACCATACTGTTTACCATGGTGTCTTTTAACTCGTTGACAAACTAAACATTCAGAAACGAAGTTAGATACATCAGTGTCCATATGTGGCCAATAAAAATATTCATTCAATGTACGCAAAGTAGATATAATACCTCTATGACCTTGATATGGAGGACAATGAATCTCATTCAAAACAAAAGATCTAAATGGAATTGTCACACATAATCTCTTTTCATAAAACATGAATCCATTATTGTAAGACAGTGAATCAATAGGAATCCAATTATTTGCAACTAATTTATTCCAATCAGCTTGAAAAGTAATATCCTGATAATAAGTATCTTTCATAGAGATAAGGGAATCAAATGATATGATAGAGATATTATGAATTGTCGGTCTTCTACTTAAAGCGTCGGCTACTACATTCTCTTTTCCTGGTTGATATTGTATAAGGGGATGAAAACTCTGAATGAGATCTGCCCATTTGATATGTCTGTCAGATATTTGGGGTTGACTAAGGAGATGTCTAATACTTTGTTGGTCAGTCTTGATCATAAATTCAGAACCCATTAAATAATGTTTCCATTGGCATAAGGCTTGTACTACAGCTAGTAATTCTTTATCATATGTAGAATATTTAAGTTCAGATGGTTTCAGTTTGCAACTAGAATAGGCTATGGGATGATTATCTTGCATAAGAACAGCTCCTATTCCAGATCCACTAGCATCAGTAACTACTAAAAAGAATGGTCTATTGAAATCAGGTAGTTGTAATACAGGAGCATGGGTTAATGCATGTTTCAATAAATCAAAAGATTTTTGTTTATTGTCAGTCCAGTTATAAACAATACCCTTCTTTAAAAGTTTAGTTAGAGGCAAAGCAAGTAATGAAAAATTTCACATAAAATTTCTGTAAAAACTAGCAAGACCTAGAAAAGAACGTAACTCATGCACATTTTTGGGTATGGGCCAATTTAAAATTGCTTCTATCTTTTTAGGGTTAATACCTTCTGATGAAACAATGTGACCTAGATATTCAATTTCTGTTTAAAAGAATTCACTCTTTTCTGGATTAGCATACAATTGATTATCTTTTAACAACTTGAAAACTAAAGACAGATGTTCATAATGCTCATTCTCATTTTTACTGAATACCAATATATCATCAAAGAATACTATAACACAATGCTAATATTTCAAGAATATGCGATTCATCATTGGACTAAATGTAGCAGGTACATTAGTTAGACCGAAAGGCATCACTAGAAATTCATAATGTCCAAATTGTGTTCTAATTGCAGTTTTGAATATATCAGATTTATCCAATCTTACTTGATGATAACCAGATTTAATATCTATCTTACTGAATATGGCAGAACCTTGTAGTTTATCCATAAGATCATCTACCCTAGAAATTGGATATCTATTCTTAACTGTAATTTTATTCAAGATACGATAATCAATGCACATGTGATAAGTACTATTCTTCTTCTTTACTAATAAAACAGGTGCACCAAATGGAGAACTACTAGGTCTAATTAATCCTCTGTTAAGCAATTCTTCTACTTGATTTTGAATTTCTTTCTATTCAATTTGGTTATGCCTATATGGTGCTTTACATGGTGGTTGTGTACCAGGAATTAAATCTATTTTTTGATCTTCAGGACATGAAGGTAGTAGTCCAGGTGGTAAATCATCAGCAAAACAATCTTTAAATTGAGCAAGAAATTGTTTATATGCAATAATGTGTAGAAACAGTTTGTAAATTCAATTCTTTCACAAATTTTGCAGAAATAAAATCATGTGTGCTACCATCATCATGCAAAATAATCTTTTCTTTACTATGCACAAAACATTTCATTGTCAACAAAGAATGTGGAGTTGGCATACCTGGCAAAGTATCTGAAGTAGTACCAATGTCGTCATCATCTTCTGTAAAGTCAGGCATTTCCTCACGTTCTTCATCTTCCATTGCTCCAAGATAATTGATATGGACAGGTGGCTTTTTCGATTGGCAATTGGCTACTAGATGTCCAGGTTGATGGCATTTGTAACAAACTATAGGTTTGGCTTTAGATACATTGTTGGCAATGGCAGGAAGTCTAGGAATATTGGGATTTGGCTATGAGGATGGCTTCAGGTTTGGATTGGTATTTGATGGTAAAGTAGGTGGTCGTGTCCAAGACTTATGGAATGAAGATGGAAGAAAACGACTTTGATTGAATCTTCTAAAATTTGAATTGAATTGCTTGGAACCATAGTTACCATTAGCTTGAAATTGTTGTGGACACTTGTCTCTTCCTTGAATCTTGTCTTCAGTGTCATGAGCCAAAGAAATTACATCTTCAAGGGTTGTTGGCTTGAACATATTGACTTCAGCATAGAAATGTCCAAGTAAGCCAGACATAAACTTGCATTTGTAAGTCACTTCAGGTACATCTTGGAGCATGCGTAGTTGCAATAGGGCATTCAAAAACATTCAGTGTATTGGGAAATAGGTTCACGATCTCTTTGATGTAGAAGATCCCATTGCTTTATGGCTTTTTGATGGAATTGAGGAGGAAGGAAATTCTGCAAAAACTTCTTTTGGAAACTCTCCCAGGTAGTGGGACAATCAATGCTCTTGCGAACCACAATCCACCATAGAGATGCTCGATTGACTAAATGATTAGTGACACATTTAATTTTGTCTTTCTCAGCATATGTCTCTTCATGAAAGTAATCATCAAACTGATTGATAAATGCAAGTACAGTCTTTCCATCTCGAGATCCATTGAAAGTATGAAATTTGAAGTTTATTTTACTTATCTTTGTTTCTTTGCAGATGGATTGAACTTCGAGCGTCACATCGATGGTACGTCATATAAGATCTTCGGGTTGCGGTCCATCTTTGTTGGTGGTAGATCGTTGCAAATTGGCCAATTGAACTTGCAAAGCTTGTCGGGCTCTTCATTCTTCATCAAGCTGCATCATAATCAAATCCAATTTTTGTTCCATCATAGGTTCGGGAAGATCACCTTCAATCATTAAATCGTCCATATTTTGTTCCGTCATCCTGTAAAAATCCAAAAGACCTCACTCTCTCGAAATCTGATTAGCGAGATGAGCGTAGCTCAAAGTCGGGTATACAAGGCTTATAAATTTTTGTTTGGCTTTTACGGTCTTTGTCTTTTGCGGTTGCGGAATTTGTTGTTTTCATAGAAACTGTGTATGACCTTCTGTGTTTGCTGAAACTAGTTCAGCAAGTCTGCATGTGTGAATAGAGTCTTCCAGAGAGCAATAAATGAACTCTGTGCTTCTGCGCAAGAACAGTCTTTATGGGAGTAATTGAGATAAGTCTGTTTTGATCCTCTGTGACTTGCAGGACTTGCAGAAATAAGCAAACTTGAGGACTTGAGTGATTAAGCTTTTTCAAAGCTTAAGTGACTTAGGCTTAAGAAGTCTTAAACTGATTGTCGATGAATTTTGAGGGGGGGCCGTTTTTTGCGTCGATTTTGACGCTGAGGTGCCGCGTTCACAGACGTCAATTTTGTGGGGCTTTAAGCTTTATTATTAAGCTTACTACTAAGCTTAATGAACTTTGAGATAAAGCTTTTTAACTTTGTAGCTATGGAGCTTACTATGACTGTTGGGGAAAAAAAAACATCCTAAAGAAGGAGATGTAGAAGTGGTCCTCCGCCTCCTCAGGCCAGTCCTTCACAATCAAAGGCTGCAGATAGGGGTTCTTGACCACTAGGAATTCACCCATATCGACCGTTCATGATGAAACTGACTGTAGAGCTTCATCGTTCTAGGAGCTCCGCCTTCGCGCAAGATGGTAAGCGATTGGAAGCTCTCGATCTCAGCTTTGCTCTGATACCACTGGTGCACATATTAGATGTCGTAAGTGTGCGTAGTGAGCGTCAGAAGGTCCCTAAGAATAAAAGAACTCTACTTTTTGCACACAAATCAATGTAGAAAGCATGCACGACATGAACAAGAGACCAATTGGGTGCAATCTCCCCCCATGCCTTGTGTGAGCGCTCCACAAAGCATATATTTTATGTATTAATCATCTTCAAGCTCAAATAATAGCCCAAATTACAAAATATCACGCTTTTGGCTTTTGAGTTTGCTTTTGTGCCAAATAGAAATAAAGCTAATGGGCACCCAAGAAGTCAGGCGTACCCAAATACAATGTCCAAATACAAATATCTAAATCGTGCGCCTATGCGCATACAAAAATAATAAATAAATATCAAACTCCTTGATAAATAGGCGCGACAAAATATAGGCGCCATGCCTAAGGTATGCGCCCATCAAAATATTGATGATAACTCGAATACACGCTATCCTCCAATGCTTTCCACTGCCACTGCTGCTATCTCTACACATCAAATGAAGCATTCACAATCATTAGTAAAATAATACAATTAAACTGACAAAAGTGAATACCTACCAGTCTTCAGCTACATAAATAAATCAATTGGTTAGAAATCAATCCTAACCTTAATTTATCACGAGTGCGCACTCTAAACTCATAAACGTTTATTAATTTAATATGTATTTTGTGGAATCACCTGCTATGGAATCACCCATGTACACACTAAATTAGCAAAACGCCCGAAAAGGATAGGCGTCCCCATCGACTTCTCGCACAAAGAATCCACTTTGTGTATGAGCCCCGGTAATAAAAGTTTATAGAATCCACCGTAAAACCTCACGGAATCCACCGTGGCACGGAATCCATCGTGAAATATGCCTCCTGGCATCAAGGATGGAGAAAAGATGAAAGTTGAGGATACTAGAATGGAGGAAAGAATGACAATAATAAGGAAAATGAAAAGAAGCATGAATTATTAGCCCTTTTATATCTTAAAATTATTAAATGAAATTTCACATTTACAATCTATCATTTAATTACAAAGCTCTCATTCTTTCTTATAATGTGATGAAACTTCACATGTGCACTTGTGAGGTGGTCAATAGCTTAACTATTTTATTTTATAAAAAGAAATATCAAAAGGACCTTATACCTAAATCAGGCACCTAGAACCATTTTCATATGATTGTAAGATCTTTAACTTTTATCACAATGCAAAACTTTACTCATGCACTCATGAGATGGTCACTCATACTTTTTTTTCCATCAAAAAATGATGTTGTGAAGCTAGCATCTAGAGTCATTTTCCTACCAAGAAAATGGCTCAAGATATCAAACATTGTCCTAAGCACTTTTTGGTATGGTTTCTTCCATGAAAGACATGTATGCAACTGGCCACCTCATGGGTGTAATTGCAAATTTTTGTCACATTCCAATGTGGTTAGATATTTTTAAAATTTTTCTACTCATAATTATGCATAGATTAATGATTGAGGAGTTATGATTGCAAATATTGATCCTTAGAAATTTTACACGGTTTATCCTCTGCAAATCTCAATAAAAGAAAAGCATGCAACAAGTTTTGGCACCATCTACAAAGGCCAAAGTTTGTAATGTAATTGTGATAGAAGGGATAGCGATCTAGCTCTTTACAATGGGGTAGAAAGGGTTTTAATTTTCTAATATTTATTAAACCTTACATTATTGTCAGAGAGAGAACTAGAGAGAGAGAAAGAGGAGAGACAAGACTGCAGAAGAGAGAGAAAGACTGCAGGAAGAGAGAGAAGAAGAGTGTCGAGGAGAGAGAAAGACTAGATTTAGAGAGAGAAAGGCAGGAAAGAAGGGGAAGCTATAGAAGCTATTTGAGCAAGAAGGGAGAGAAAGTCTGTAATTGTATTAATGTGTCAAAAACATGTGAAAAATTACATCTCCTCTCCTTTTATACCAATGTCAGTGTGACATGGCATAATATCAATGTTATTACACTAATTTGTTATTCCCAACTTCTTACAATCCATCCCTTCCCAAAAGTTTTTGTCCTCAAAAACAAATCTGATAACGTCTAGAAAAAGATGGATAGAACAGAGTACTACTCTGTTTTTACAACTTTACAAATGGGAATTGAATGAAATACGATCACTACATAAGCTGAAATTGAAGAACAAAAATAAGCCCTAGCTATATACAGGATTTGGAATACTTCAGAAGCAAATGGAGTCATAAAGTCTTCAACAAATAATTCCGCACAGCTTGCTGAGTAAACAGACCCTGCTGGACCAAATCTGCCATAACTTTTGATAGGAGTGTCCAAATGGGACATACCATATATCAAAACAAAGCTCTTGAAGAGTACTTTAAGCCCATATAGATAGTTAACTCTGAAAATTAGGCACGATAAAAACTATTCTAAAACAGCGTGCTGTCCTGAACCAATCTGCATCATTACTAGCTCCATAAGCAATAGGCTTCAGCCACCAATGTCTCTCGCAAGTATGGATACTCATCCAATATAGAATCAAGTCTCCAAGAAGCCTCTTTAGGTGGTAAACCTCTCCATTTGATCAAATATTCCACAATAGAACGTGATCGAAGCTTCTTTTCACACTGACCTATAACAGCCTCTGGGATGTACTGAATAAGACCATCTTCATCAATGGGTGGCATCTCATCAACTATATCCACTGGATCACCATAATAGGGCTTGAGCTGACTAACATGGAAGACGTTATGAATCTTTGTAGAAGATGAAAGTTCTAATTTGTATGCCAAATCTCCAATTCGCTTGAGAATCCAGTAAGGGCCATAAAACCTATGGGCAAGCTTATTACTAGATCCATCAAACATCTTCATTTGATCTTAAGCCTTCCTTAGATTCACCTTGCATTGCTGAAGAAGGGTATGCATTCTTTCCAAATCCTCCTTTCCATGAGGATTGATCTTTTCATTAAAGATGACTGTGGGTAAGGGCACCTTGTAACCATACAAAGCCTCAAAGGGTGAAACTCCTATGCTCGCATGAGTGGAATTGTTATAAGCAAACTCAGCCAAGTGTAACCAAGAATCCCATGAGTTTTGGACATCATAGCAAAAATGGCGAAGATAAGTCTCCAACCATTTATTAACTCTGTATGTCCATCAGTTTAAGGATGATAAGCCGTAGATGGAGCCAATTTAGTGCCCATAGATGTAAATACCGCCTGCCAAAAGTTACTCATAAATTTTGAGTCTCTATCATGGACAATCACCTGCGATAATCCATGTAGTCTAAAAATATGCTCCATAAACTGGTTGGCCACTTGAGAAGCAGTAAACTGAATCTTGGTTGGAATAAAATGAGCTGCCTTGGTGAGTCTGTCTACGACCACATAAATACTATTCCATCCCTTCTTGGTAGTAGGTAAGCCAGTAATGAAATCCATAGTAATATGAGTCCATTTACCCGTAGGAATAGGCAATGGCTATAACAAATCTCCTGGCTTATGGGTGATGTCCTTTTTTGCTGACAAGGCATACACTTCATAACAAAGTCCTTGATATCTTTCCACAGTCCTTTCCAATAAAAGCTTTTACTGATCCTATCATAGGTCTTGAAAACTCCTAAGTGTCCAACTAGAGGCGAAGAATGTAACTCCTCCATAATTTTTCGCTTAAAAGAAGAAGTAGAGGGAATAACAATCTTGCCTTTCCACCAAGTAAGACCATTTTTAAGCTGGTAATGCGAGTTTTCTTCCATAAGACCTTGCTGTAATTTCTGAAAGATTTGGCTGAATTCCTCATCTAAAAGATAGGCCTCCTATAATTCTTCAATCCAGTCATTATGTAATTCTATCATAGCTGAAACTTTGCAGGCCCACATACGAGAAAGAGAATCAGCCACTATGTTATATTTGCCCCTTGTATGAGTGATGTCAAAATCATAATTTTGTAATGTAGCTACCCAACGACGTTGCTTTGGAGTGAGATTTGACTGAGTAAGGAAATACTTGAGTACCCTGTGATCACTATGTACTCTGAATCGGCTGCCATATAAGTAATGATGCCACTTCTTGATTGCATGCAAGATAGCTAACATCTCTTGGTCATAAACATTCATGGCCATTTCCTTATCTGTAAGCTTACGGCTCTCAAATGCAATTACTCCATGCTCCTGAAGCAAAACAACCCCAATGCCATAGCTACTAGCATCACACTATATAGTAAACTCTTTGGAGAAATCTGGGCATACTAAGATAGGAGCAAAGGTAAGGAGTTCCTTTAACTGGTTGAAGCTGCTATCTACAAGAGCATCCCAAAAGAAAGTCTCCTTCTTCAACCTGTCAGTCAAAGGAGCTGCAATTGCCGCATAATGCTTAATAAATCGGCGATAGAATGAAGATAGACCAAGGAATCCTCTAAGAGAGGTAGTAGTAATAGGCGTTGGCCAATCTCTTATGCACTGCACCTTCTTGGGATCAGCCTGTATTCCTTTTTCACTGACAATATGTCCCAAGTATTCCACTTCAGTCTGCATGAAAGAGCACTTCTTCTCCTTAGCAAAAAGCCTATGATGTCTCAATACATCAAAAACCCTCCTCATATGTGCCAAGTGATCTTGTAAAGTCTTGTTATAGATCAAGATGTCATCAAAGAACACCAAGACAAACTGAAAGAGGAAAGGTTGCAAGATCTTATTCATCAGGCTTTGAAAGGTAGCTGGAGCGTTTGTAAGCCCAAATGGCATCACCAAGAAATGATAGAGCCCACGATCAGTCCTGAAAGTAGTCTTGACTTCATCACCCTCTCGCATGCAAATCTGATGATACCCTGATCTCAAATCAATCTTCGTAAAGAATCGAGACCCCTTAAGCTCATCAAGCAAATCATCAATCCTGGGTATAAGATACATGTTCTTCACTGTTATCTTATTGAGATCCCTGTAGTCAATGCATTCTAAAAGATCCATCTTTCTTTTTGACTAACAAGACTGGAGATGCATAAGGTGAAGAACTTGGTTTAATGAATCCCATTTCAAGAAGTTCTTTGATTTGCTTGGCTACTTCTTCTCGTTCACACTTTGATAATCTGTAAGGTGGCTTATTGATTGTCTTTGAGTTGGGCTCCAAATCAATGGGGTGATCCACTGCTCTCTTAGGAGGCAATAAAGTAGGTACTTCAAACAGATCTCTGTACTCCTCAAGAAGAGCTGTCAAGGCTAGATGGTTTGCTGAATTATTGGGCTGATCCTGTATTTCTTTATTCAAATGCAAAACAATTATTTGTGAGCGCTTCTTATACTCTCTTTTGAGTTGTTGGATGGTGATAAGTTGAAAATCTGATCTACTAGGAATCCCTTGTAAATGGATAAGTTTTCCATTGGAGATAAACTCCATATATAACTATGAGAAATCCATAGTGATCCTGCCTAATGTCATCAACCAATCACAACCAAGTATAATATCTATAGGCCCCATTTCCAGAGTGATTAGGTTTACCTTGGCTTCAAAATTTTCAGCCAACTGTAAAGAAACCTGTGGGCAAATCTGTGTGCTGATTTCTTCTTCACCATTAGCCACTTGAACTCTAATGGGCTACTGTAAGTCTGTGGGAACACAATTTAGCTTGTCCATGATGGACTTATTCACAAAACTATGAGTACTGCCACTAACTATCAAGATGAATACTGGCTTTCCACATATGCTTCCCTTCATATGAAGTGTATTAGGGCTCTTAGATCCCGTCCAAGCATCCATAGAGATAGAACAATTAGTGGTGGCAAGCAACTCACCACAAGATCCACCAGGGTCAAACGGAACACTTCCACCTGGATCAAAAGGAAAAGAGTCGGCTAGATCATAAAAATACTCATGTCCAACTTCCTCCTCAAGATCTTCATTTTCAGCATTAAATGCCACTGCATTAGCTTCATCTATGTCATCTTCAAAATCCTCAAAAACCAACATACTCTGAAGCTTAGGTTTGGCATTTTTATATACACACTTTGAAGCATGATCACGTGTATACTTATCCCTGCACTTGAAACATAAGCCTTTGTTCTTCCTTTCTTTGTAAAGATCCATGGGAATAGATTTAGGATTTGTATTAGCTGAGATGGACTTAGGCTTGCTATCCCCCTGTTTGAAATCAACTCTTGGATTGTTTGCTGTCCTAAAATTACTTTGAGACCTAGAAGCATTCAATGGAGGATAAGTTGATACTCGTGAGCTCCCATTGGGCACATAATTACTGCCATAAGTGTTACCAACTTGTCCCTGCTTTAAAACAGTCCTTGGCTGTCCAAAACCAGGCTGAAATGAAGATTCTTTTCTATACTTTCTTCCATAGCGCTCCGCAAGCTCAGTAGCCTTAAAAAGTGAAGTAGGATTTTGTGCCATAACATCACCTGATAAAGATGGCTCCAAACCATACATAAAAGTGTGAAGCTTAGCCTCATCACTGATGCTTTCGACATACATGGTCAGGTTGAGGAATTGGTTTGTATACTCTCTTACACTTAAGCCCCTTTGTTCCAAACCATACCATCTCCGTGCTAACTTCTCTTTCTCAAGAGGCGAAACAAAGACTTCAGCCATAAGTGCCTTGAAAGCTTTCCAATTCTCTACAAGTATATTTTCTTTCTTGATATACCTCCACCAAGTATGGGCAAATCCTTCCAAATGCAAGGAAGCAAAGTGAATCTTCATGTCATCAGTTTTAGGGTATATGTCAAAGTAAGACTCCATCTTAAAGGTCCATTCCTCTAAATCAAATGGTGAAGATGACTGACCATTAAATTTGGCTAAGACAATTTTGTCCTTAAACTCCCTTTCATGAAAGAGTTGCTGTCCCAAAATTGGCTGATCAGGATTACCAAGTACGGAGCCTCCAAATTGAGACGGAAATCTTCCAACATGTGGCTGAGAATTACTATGTAATCTTCCTGTTGGTAGAGCACCCCTGGAATTTTGAGTATGCAGTCCAAAAGCTTGAGTATTGGCCCCATTCAAACTACCCAAATAGTCATCATGCCTCTGTGAAGCCTCTCCTACTTCATACTGACTATTTGGAATGCCTCTTCTTCCAATAATCCCATTTCCATGACCATTTTGGTTAGATGGCTGAAGTGGGGCTAAAGGGCCACTGTTTGAACAAGCCTTTTCATTAGCTTCTTTTGATGCCATTTGCAACTACATGAATTTAGAAATTTTTGTTATAAGTTGTTCATTGGATTCCACCAACTTATCAATAGAAGCCTTGGTTTGATCAGTAGATAGAACCATCTGTTCCATTCTTAACAAGATGGCCTCATGTCGTTCCCTATGTCTTTGTTCATGGGCACACAAAGTATTATTGAGTATACTGACTTCTCCTTGTTGTTGAAGCTCTTCAGGGCTCTCTTGAAGTGTACTATCCATCATGGAATCCCTAATTTTCTGAGCATAATCTTCCTGGACCTTATATTTGCCTTTATGTCCTGCCATATTAGTGCAGTCCTGCAGTACCCCCTGTCAGAAAAACGGCTATAACTTTTGCTAGGGAGCTCCGATTTCAGAACTTTTTAGTGAAAATCAAAGCTAATAATGCCCTCTTCAAGATGAGCTATAGCACGCTATAACAAGTTTAGGATAGAAAATTCTATAGCTGGATTTCATAGTCTGAATTGTCCAGTTCTACACCTTGTCTAGACCTGTAAGTGCCCTGTTTTAACCCTATAGTGCAAGATAGTAACCCCAAATGGCTACCAAATCCTGCAAAAGGGTATATAGGACCTGTGGGTACCCTGTAGTACCTCCACATGTGCTTCAGTAATGAAAGGTGTACCTGTAACCACCTGTAAGTACCCTATAAGTGCCCTGTAAATTCCCTGTTTTACCCTATTTTGGTCCTGTAGGTACTTGAGCCATTAGAAAGTCTTCAATCTTCAATTCTCCACTCACTATACCTGTGTGAGGGATAAAACGGCATGACAGGCTCCCTACATGGGCTCCGAATCACCGGGAGATGGGCAAAGTTCCCCCCGGGTCGGTTGGCTGCACCCCTTCGAGATCTTCGATAGTGAGGGAGGGTCGCCTCTCTTTTGTCCCACTATCTCCCCCGGCATCCACCTTCTTTCTCAATGGGAATATCAACATGGCAGAGGCTAGTGTTTTAATCAATCAGCATGATATGTATTTCTGAAATATTCATTCAGCCTTTCATGAGATGCAATTGAATGAGATTTTGAAAATTTGGGATAGGAGAAGGGTCTTACCAATGCAATTCAGTGACTCACTAATTGCTAGTACTTACCCTTTTACAATATTTCAACTTGGGCAAAAGAAATTCAGCCAATTAATTGGATTAGAGTAAACAAGTTCATCAATCAATGAATTCAACCAATGGGATTCAAGTGTTATGCTAAAATTTCAGATTGAAGCCTCTAATTCACTGATTGGAACTAGTATGCATAAAGCAAGCATTGCATTCATGAATAGATGGATTCAAGCAAAGGTTGGCTGAAAATTTAAAGAATATTGTTCAATTCTTTAATCTCTCAATCAAATGGATTAAGCTCAGCAATTGGATTAATGAGAGAGATTAAGAATTGAAGAAAAGTACCTTTGGCATGGCTGATGATGACTTGATCGATCTCATATGCTTGATAGAACCTGCGGTTGTCCAATGTTGGTAAAATAATCCCCAATATTTGTTTATCCAGGACTTAGAAACAATCTTGGAGTCTCAAATGCTTGAAATTGAAGCATTAGACCCATTTCCCCCAAATTTCTACTCCATAGAAGCTCTTGATCTTCAATCTTTAACCATTTCATGCTTAATCCTTGCAATTTGTTGAAGAATCCTTGCTGAGATGATCCCACGAGCTAAAAGGATGAAGAATCTTCAAGAAATTGTTAAGAAATGAAAGCTTGGGCTGAAGCTTTCATGGCTGCCCATGGACTGTTCATGTAGGGTTTCAAGAGAGTGAAAAGATGAAGAATATAGCCCTATTTTGGAGTAAACACACCAGGAAGTTGAAGAAATCACTGCCAGGGATCATTTAGAAGCACCATAGCTAAAGATTGACTGAGAAATGATGAAGAGCAGGGCTGGAAAAATCAGTGCAATTTTCAGTCCACGTGGTTGTTCATCCAGGCCATAAAATGGTACTCCACCTATTGCATTTGATGTCTAGAGTGCCATTATGCAAACCATTGTTGATGGAGAGCAAGGATCAGTGAGTAAGGAAGAGATCTCAGCCAGAAAACTCCATGGAAGCTTGGGCAGAGCTTGGAGAAAGAGGAAAGGAAGACCTCTTTTGAAAAGTAATTGTAGTTTAGTCTCTAACTAAGCCCGGTTAATCATCCTTTACCCTAGTTACCTCCATTTTTGCATGAAGTTTGATGACATCCTACCATTTAAGCCATTATCTGCCATATCTGACCTTGGATATCTCCAGATTTAGTCTCTTACTAACTATAGATGATCTGCAACACTCCACTAGTCACTGTCTTGTACCATTTTTGTCTGAAATTGATTTTGAAATAGGAAAATGGGACTGAAAATGGAAGAAAAGAATGGATCAAAGAGTCAAGCTCTGATACCACTTGTCAGCGAGACAACTAGGGAGAGAGAAAGAGGAGAGAGAAGACTGCAGGAAGAGAGAGAAGAAGAGTGTCAAGGAGAGAGAAAGACTAGATTTAGAGAGAGAAAGACAGGAAAGAAGGGGAAACCATAGAAGCTGTGAGCAAGAAGGGAGAGAAAGTCTGTAATTGTATTAATGTGTCAAAAAAATGTGAAAAAGTACATCTCCTCTCCTTTTATACCAATGTTAGTGTGACATGGCATAATATCAATGTTATTACACTAATTTGTTATTCCCAACTTCTTACAATTATTCAACCTACCTTACTAACTCACCTGAACTAATCCAAGTTTATTAATATTAATTAACTATCCAACTTAACTAACTAATTTATAGTGGTTGGTATTACTAACACTATTCATTAACTTAATATTTGATAGCTTTGAGTATTAAGCCCTTCATATTTATTAAATTTTTAATATTTGATACGAATACTACACTATTAACTAGCTAATTAATCTTCTTGTTATTTTAAGAGCATTTAAATTACCTGAGTAGCTAATTTGACTAAGTAGATAAGTTTACTTTAAATTAACCTTCATATCTTGTCTCTTGTGTATCTTTGTGTCATTATGTGATGTGAGTATGGCAAGATTTTGAATAAGAGAGGGTCTTGCAAACTTGTTGCTAAAGGAACAACTCGGGTCCATTATATCCTTTTTCTCTTGGAGAAATCAAGGTGTCCTCATCCTAGCAAGAACTATAAACTTTTTTTGAGTCCTAATTTGATCCATTCAAGTTACACTTTTAGTTTCTCGACCAAACATTAATGATATCAACCAATTCATCATTAGGTTTTTCTTTCATACTATGTGTGATGTACAATTGTCACATTGCTATGTGGCTATGATGTAAAACATTCATGCAAGTAAAGTTTTTTCTTACTCTCCTTGAGGACATGGGAGTTCTCAAAAACATTGCCTCTATATTGTGATTAATGATGGCAATGCATTCTTATGCTTACATTTAACATATGGCAGAGAGGGGACATTGTCTTCGCCAGTGACTAACTTATGAATAGAGACTCTATCATCATCATGATGGGGTTGAAGAGATCCATGAATATTGCAGGGATAGAGGATCAAGATCTTCACAAAGGGTGAAAGTTCCTATGCTCAAAGATTGAAGAAGAAATTTGAGAATAAAATAGAAGAAAATAGGAAATATAGGGGGCTAGAAATAAACTTATTGTGGAGAGAAAGGTTAGCTAGTAAAAGGAATTTAATACCTAAGACTATTAGCATTTGGGAAAAATAGGGCGACAACACTTTTATTTTTTCATAAATGTAAATTTTTATTTTAAAAGAGAGAAATATAGACAAAGTTGGACTTTATACATGAAGTCCTTCCTTACACAAAATTGAATACTATAATATTTGATTGTACAATGATCATCTATGCATTCCTAGTTTATCAAGTCTTATGGTGTGATGCTTGATGTTTCTTTACATCTAGTATGTCTTGATATTGACTATCAAACATTTGATGTAACATATGTTCATGTTTTACCATTTTGAGTCTTCTTTCTTGTTGAGTGATGAGTTTTTTGAATTCCCAATCTACATCTTCTACTTACTCTATTGCTTCTCATTTCTCTTTAGCCTTATTGTACTTGGTGCATGCCTTGGTTATTTGTTTTCCTTTGGATGTGATCTACATTAAAAATTCAAAATTAAATCCATATAGGGGATCAACAATTACTTTTTCAAATATATCTTTGTTTCTACTTAACTAAATCTACCACAGATATATGCTCCTTATCCGATTCAAGATAATTGGTGGTATGCCATATATTTCTCCTAGTAGAATTTCCTTCCATGTTATGCTTGTGGGGTGAAATAATGCAATCAATACCTATATGAAATTTTGCACCTTGGAATTAGTAGTACAATTCAAAAAAATGTGAGGTAGTGACTCTAGTTGCACTTGGGACACATTTCATTTCCAATTCCATTTTCTTTTTCCCTCACATTAGTCCCAATTTCTTTAAGAAGGATTAGCCACAACAAACATGAAGCTTTAGGCTATACAAGGGCTCTAGATCATCTGAAACCTCTAGTACCATTGTTGAGGATTCATCTTGAGACTCCACCTTTTGTTTAGTTTTCTAATCACTTTGTTTGTTTCTTTTTGGAACACCTAAATGTGAAGAAGGGGTGTTTCATTTATCTACCATATATCTCTAGCATTAAAGGCTTTATTGAGTTGAATTGTTTTCCTAAGGTTAGTACCCCCAACAAAAAAAATAATAATCTTATTTGAATGAGCCTAAATTATTCTTCTAAGAGAGCAAATTCTTGACTAAGTAAGATCTTTGTAGACTTTCAAGTCCCCTCTTTCATTATCTGATATATCTACCCAACCAATGTTTGATTCCTTTCTTAAAGGTCTTGTATGCTAAGGAAACTTCGTCTATTGTTTTTGGCCCATGAAAGATGTTGTGCCAGATAGAATCAAAGCCCACACTAGGGTAGTGTGTATATTATGTTGGGGAAGAGGAAAATGGACTCTTTTAAAGTGAACCATGCACTCGATATGCTTTTTATAAGTTCTAAACAACCTTTTATACTCATTTTAGTATGACTAAAAGCCACTATTACTTATTGATGTCCTTTCCATCTTGGAAAGCCCTCTACTGAGAACTATTTGCAACTACCTTGAATAAGAATAAAGATGTCTTTTTCTTCATACTCTGGAGTGGTCTAACTATCCATTTGGCAGTCAATTTTTCTATTGAGTGTAACAAGTTGAGGAGGCCTAATCCTCCTGCTTCCTTTGGTTGGGTATAGTTTTCCCAAGCCATCTTAGGTAGTTTAAAATTTTCACTGTTGCCAGCCCATAGAAAGTTCCTTGCCAAAGGCTCCAACTTTTGGAGGCCTACTTTAGCAGGTTTGTAGCAAGACAAATAATTGATTGTTGATGGACTTAGTACTTGTTTAAGTACAACAATTCTACCTACAAATGAACATTGTAAGTCTTGGAGATATTCCCATTTTTAAAATCTTATTTTGTACATACTCCCATCTTTGTTCAAGTGAGAGACCAAATTGGGATTCCAAGTAATCTGAATATCTTGCTAGTTTCAATTTCTTTATAGCCTTCATTAATTAGCCATTTGGGTGTTTTGATTCCTATTTTAGCTAGGTTGATAAGAGAGGTTGAGGCTAGAATGCCTTGATTGAGGAGTCATCATTGTTTACCATACCATTTGTATCATCAACAAAAAGGTTTAGTGACCATGTGTTTGTTGTTGTGGGCAACTTGATGCCTTGAAGTCTACCTTCTTTTATCTCTACCTCTATTAGCCAACCTAAGGCATCAAAGGATATTGCAAATAGAAATGGGTAAAGAGGCAAACCTATCTAATTGATCTAAATAATGGGAAGGAGGAGGATAGCTCCCCATTGATAGCTACCTTGGCACTAGCATTTCTAAACAAGGTGCTAACATACTTGTTGATAAATCTACTTCCTATGCCCATCTCTTGGAGAGATTGAAGGATGAAACACTAGTTTAGTCTATCATAAGCTTTGTTAAAGTCTATTATGAATAATAGGAAATATTGGTGATTTTTTTGGGCATAGTTAAAACCCTCCCATTGACTAACTATGCACTCTGATATGCCATCTTCCCTGTACAATGCCTTTTTTCTCCCTTTTGAGCCATCCAAATGAGGATTTGGTCTTCTTGCTAGGGTTTGAGGAACACACTCGACTTTCTTATATACTTAAAATATGTATGGCGAATATTATGTTGGCACAGAGGGAGAATAGATGAGAGAAAAGAAAGATGTAGAGAGAGAGAGAGAGAGAGAGGTAGAGAAATTGGCAACACACTAGGGACTGGAAGATGGGCCAGGCCCCCCCCTTGTGGAGTTATATTATTAACAAGGAGCAAGCTCCTCCATTACACATAAGCTAGTTCTTACTTATAGATCTTGAGAACAAGATCACGATTCCTTGCATGGTATACAACCGGCTAATACTTGCACAAATTGGAAGTTGGCACCTTTTGATCCTTCTTAATTCTCCTTCTCTCCTACACAATATGTGTAGGGCTCTTCTCTGGGTGGGTGCCTGATTTTAGCAGAGCTTCCGCACCACTTGCACCTTCTCTTCTCCTCTTGGAACTTGATTTCAGCAGAGCTTCCGCAGCACTTGCACCTTCTCTTCTCCTCTTGGAACCCGATTTCAGCAGAGCTTCCGTAGCACTTGCACCTTCTCTTCTCCTCTTGGAACTTGATTTCAGCAGAGCTTCCACATCACTTGAATTCAGCAAAGCTTCCGCAACACTTGCACCTTCTCTTCTTGTCTTGGAACTTGATTTCAACAGAGCTTCCACAGTACTTGATTTCCGCAAAGCTTCCACATCACTTGCACCTTCTCTTCTCCTCTTGGATGCATGCAAAGTGACGCTTCCTTTTTTTTTCCCTCTCTCACACCGAAGGAGAGCCTCCTCTTTTATAGGCTTTCAAGAGCTTCTCTTCTTAGAGAGAGACTTGAGTTTATCTTCATGCAAGATGTGGTTGTTCCAAGACCTACTCTGGAGCACTAATTTCAAGTTATCTCTCTGTGCGTTGTTCGGATGAAAAAACATCCAACACAAAAGTTGTAGATCTCGCTTTTTCTGATAACCTTCGTGGCCCGTTTTTAGAGATCATCTTTCTATCGTGAGATATTTTAAAAATGGATTCACCATGTCTTTTTTAAAAAGAATAGCTTCTCAAACTGTACTCTTAACTTGTGGTCCACGCAATCACCTTAAGGAGAGTTCATTAAATTGTCTTGGGCCTCAACCTTAAGATTGGCTTCCACACAAAAGCTTGTGTCTTTTTAGTCCTTAGAAAGAGAAAATCACTTCTCTCCTCACTTCCAGAGGATCACGTCTGTTGTCTTTCTTAGTGAGAGAATTACCTCTCTTGTCTTTCTTAATGAAAGAAAAGACCTTAAACCTTGACTTGTAAGGGAGAGGATGACCCCAAATGAATTCAATGCTCATTACACACAAGTAAACGTTCCCAGGCGTCCCCGGATGCACACATAAATACATATACACAATGCTAATGCACTTCCTCTTCTTGGAACTTAATCCATCTTCATTTATGTGTAACTCCTTGGTTCTTGTGTACACTCTTACACTTGGCAGACACTTCTTTTCCCATTCATAACTTGTATTGCATGTACCAAATATCCCCATCATAGTGTTCTGATCACCCTATTAAGTAATGCACTAGGAATATTGGTCTCTAGATGGTCTCATGGCCATACTAGATCATCGTCAACACTTAAACAAAAGTGAGTCATTAATTTAATTACATGAATTTATTAAATAGAGAATGTGTAATAAGCAATCAATTTAGTGACATTTTTCCCTTCAGTTAAGTTATCAATAGTGTCACTAAGCTCAAAATCAATGAGTTCAAAGTCCAAAATTTTACTTAGAGTAGGTGGGAAATTTTTTGGTATAATCCTAGCCACCTTTGCCCTAATTAGCATGGCTTCTTTGGATTGTTGTTTGGGGGAAAGAATATTTTGTCAAAGAAGGATCTAGCTGCTTCCAAGTTTTGTTCCTTGTTGGTTGCATATTACCATTCTTTTTAGAATCATTGGGACAATGTCCTTTTCCTTCTTCTTCTTTTTAATTGTGTTCAACATTTCCTTGGAGGGCCTATCAATTTTCCTAGTCCACCATGTTCTAAGAAATAGTTTAGTAACCTCAATTTCTTCTTCTTCTAAAATCCTAAGACCTCTTTTAATTTCAGCTAGTTGGTCCTATAGTTCTACCCTCCCTAAATTGATTTCTACCTCTAGTTTCATTGGCTAAGAGTATTTCTAGCTTCTCTCTTCTTTTCTTTGGTTTATTTTTTCTATTTTGGACTATTTCCATAGGTCTTGAGTTGCCTTGATAGATGCAGTCCATGTCTGAGCTAGAAAATTGCAATTATGGAACTCTTGTTTCCATATGTTTTGTACTTTCTCTCTAACTTCTTGACACTTGAATAAGGTTAGGTCTATGTGGAACCAGCCAGGCCTCATTATTGACGTAATATTTAATAGAAAGATTAGCATTTGATAATTATCAAATAATAGTAGATCTTTATATACTTTACACTTGACATTAGAGAAGGTAGAGAGTGGACCTGAAGATATAAAGCTTCCATGGAGTCTCACATTTCTTGTGGCATTTCCTCTTTGGTTATTTGATTATGTGAAACCAATTCCTTCAATAATGCCTTTTATCCCATTATACGAAACACAGTTAAGCCATGCACTTTTCTCACTACTTGTCCTTTCATTAGAAAATGGTCTGTAAATTTTGCAACCAAGCTAAAGTCACATGCCACAATAATTGGGCACTCCATTTTGATGATTGAGTTCCAAAGTATCCCCCTTTCTTCGCTTGAGCAAGGGGTGTAGATAGAGACTATTGCTATCTCTTCTTTTCATTTAAGATAAGTAGCTACCCACCTATTTCCTAAATCAATGTTAGTCTTGTAAACTAGCCCTTGTAGGTTAGTTTTGTATCCTATTACTGCTCCTCCGCTCCTTTGATTATGTAATGTCCACACACCCATGTATACTCATTGTGGATTAGTTTCAAATTCTTCCCCAAGTTGTCTCTTGTTGCCTTGACTTATTGAAGATAGATAAAGCCAAGCATAGTTTGGAAATTTTTTAACCAATTCTTCATAGTTATTTCTCTATTAGGGTCTATTAGCCCTTGATAGTTAAAGGAGATAATTTAAGTGTCCTAATCATGTTAAATATTTTTTGTTTTTTCTTTTCCTAGAGGATTCTTTGTTTTTTGAGAAGGGGTTGTTGTCATCGTCCCCCACTTTTGGGTATCTCCTTTTAGAGATTTTGCCAGATTCAATTGCTTATTTCTAAGGGCTAATAGAAAACTCTAGATTTTTGAATTGATTAGAATCCTCATCATTTTCTTCCACATCTTCTATCCGAACATCATCACACTTCTCATTCAAGTTAATTTCAAGGTTTTCCTTTTGAGTGTTTTCCATTAGTACCTCATCATTATCTGAATATCTACATTAGACCTTACCTCCCTTATGTCCCCTTCATCAGGTTTAGGACATGTTGTGTCATCAAAGACTTTGTTAAGGGGGGGAAATAATTATTATTCTTCTTTTTCTCATTACTTTCGCTAGTATCTTGGTCAAAGTTTTGTGATGGGTAAAAATTTGTTATTGTTCTTCTTTTTAGTATTACTCTAGCTAGTATCATGGTTAGAGATTTGTGATTTCTTTCCCTTTTTTTTGAATTGTTTGAAAGCCATCATATGTGGCTTTTTTTAATTCTTTCTTTTCTAAAGGCTCTTTAGGTTTAAGTTTCGAAAAATCCCACACATATTTCTCTATCGTCATGCATTTGAAGCACGCATTGGGTAGATTTCTATAAGTCAATGGCTATTTGGGCAGTACATTGCCTTTTGAGTCTGTAATCAACAAAAGGTCCAACAATTTCTTACTGATATCATTTTTATTAAAATGGGAGGCAACCATCTTGGGTTGATAATATATGTAGGCCTTTGCCTCAAAATATTATCAAGAGGTGGATGGTTTTGATAAATGGCCATAGATTGCATGGCAATTCTGTTAATTCAACCCATATGAGAACCCGATAGGGTTTCCATTCTGGTATTTAAATCAAGGGACTATTTGAAGAGAGTCAATGGTGAGTTTTTCATCATCCACTATGCAATTCCAAGAATGTTAAGAGCCATTTCCTCATTTTCACATAAGAAGAACAAGAGGTTGTTAGGTATGTAATTCATTTCCAAGACTCTACAATTGAGGGGCTCCCAAGTGTCTACTAACCACGATATCATGTACCCAATCGATGGCATGGGGCTATGATAGAGCCCAACCTACCAGAGCCTTTCTTTCAAACTCAGAATTCCATAATTTCAGGCTATTGGTTGATGCAGAGACTGGGATGATAGTTTCTAACTCACCTTCTCAGCTCATATGTGTTTCTCTTGCTAGAGAACATTGATGATGTTTTAGTGTTTCCTTCTAAGGGAGATGATCCAGGCTAGCATGCAAAGATCTTTCTTATAGAGCTTCTTATGGTCAGCTTTGTTCCCAATTCGCATGTACTTCATCTTGTTCGAATTGTTGGTGCCAGATGTTGTTTTTGAAAGATTGGGCATTGTTGAGTACTTTGGCATTTAATAGAGGATTATAGGCTCCTTTTAAGTGAATCAATGAGGCCAAGTTGGCTTTCTTGATCATAGATTTTGCCCTAGTTGAGGCCACGGCAGGGAGCCAAACTGTGGCGCGGGTGAGCCATGATGTTAGATAGGGAGCTGCAACGGGTATTGATCCAAGGGAGCCATTGTTGCTCGTGGAGCTTTGAAGCTGTGTGGATCCAGGTGCTAACCGATTACTCTCTAGGCCGCTGTGAATCATCTTGTGATGGTCATCATGAAGGTAGCATCGATTACGATCAGTACCACACTCTGATCAGCATGGTCGACGAACTACCGGGTTTGATAAAGCTGTTATTGGTGCTTCTGTGCAGCTTGTGTTTGCACCTGTCAATGCTGTTATCTCAAAGAACCTGCCTATGATGACGCACAACAATGGTGATCATTGCTTTTGGTGCGTTTCCAAAAGGGATCACAGGAAAGTCCCCGAACTTGATTCAGGTGTTTCAAAAGCCATCCCTGTGATAGAGATTGCAAAGATGAATATGTCCACTCCAACATATTCAAAGGTCAATCAAGATTTCACAAAGGAGGTGTCCGAATCTTTGTCAAAGAAAGCTGGTTATAATCCAAAGTCAACTTGTTCGTAGTGTGATCAGAGGACTACGGAGGAAGAGGCACAAACAAATTATCATTTAGATATGCATGGCTTCTTGATCATGCAAACAGAATTTTGAAACTTGGAGATGTTCATCCCTAGTAAGCTTGATGACAGATTCTTAGATGCGGTTGAAGTCCTTACTTAACCAAAATGGTGTTTTTATTTCAAGGTTTACTGCCAAGATTTCAATGCCATGACATACTTGGAGATGTTCATCCCTAGTAAGCTTGATGACAGATTCTTAGATGCGGTTGAAGTCCTTACTTAACCAAAATGGTGTTTTTATTTCAAGGTTTTCTGCCAAGATTTCAATGCCATGACATACTTGGAGATGTTCATCCCTAGTAAGCTTGATGACAGATTCTTAGATGCGGTTGAAGTCCTTACTTAACCAAAATGGTGTTTTTATTTCAAGGTTTACTGCCAAGATTTCAATGCCATGACATACTTGGAGATGTTCATCCCTAGTAAGCTTGATGACAGATTCTTAGATGCGGTTGAAGTCCTTACTTAACCAAAATGGTGTTTTTATTTCAAGGTTTTCTGCCAAGATTTCAATGCCATGACATACTTGGAGATGTTCATCCCTAGTAAGCTTGATGACAGATTCTTAGATGCGGTTGAAGTCCTTACTTAACCAAAATGGTGTTTTTATTTCAAGGTTTTCTGCCAAGATTTCAATGCCATGACATACTGTGATGCAAGGATATTGAAAATGGTGTTTTTATTTCAAGGTTAACTGCCAAGATTTCAATGCCATGACACGCTGTGATGCAAGGATATTGAAAATAAACATTTCAATAGAATAAGTGTGATGCAAGGATTTTGAAACTTGGAGATGTTCATCCCTAAGCTTGACGACAGATTCTTAGATGCGGTTCAAGTCCTTACTTAACCAAAATGGTGTTTTTATTTCAAGGTTAACTGCCAAGATTTCAATGCCATGACACGCTGTGATGCAAGGATATTGAAAATAAACATTTCAATAGAATAAGTGTGATGCAAGGATTTTGAAACTTGGAGATGTTCATCCCTAAGCTTGACGATAGATTCTTAGATGCGGTTCAAGTCCTTACTTAACCAAAATGGTGTTTTTATTTCAAGGTTAACTGCCAAGATTTCAATGCCATGACACGCTGTGATGCAAGGATATTGAAAATAAACATTTCAATAGAATAAGTGTGATGCAAGGATTTTGAAACTTGGAGATGTTCATCCCTAAGCTTGACGACAGATTCTTAGATGCGGTTCAAGTCCTTACTTAACCAAAATGGTGTTTTTATTTCAAGGTTTACTTCCAAGATTTCAATGCCATGACACGCTATGATGCAAGGATATTGAAAATAAACATTTCAATAGAATAAGTGTGATGCAAGGATTTTGAAACTTGGAGATGTTCATCCCTAAGCTTGACGACAGATTCTTAGATGCGGTTCAAGTCCTTACTTAACCAAAATGGTGTTTTTATTTCAAGGTTTACTTCCAAGATTTCAATGCCATGACACGCTGTGATGCAAGGATATTGAAAATAAGCATTTCAATAGAATAAGTGTGCTTCACTTTTTCTTCTATTTTTCACTCTTCTCTTTCTAAACTCTCATAGCCAAACTAGGAGACGTTTATATATATCCTCTACATCACATGCGTTCAATGTCTATTTATAAATATCTTTATCTGTGAATTTTTCTTAAATAAAACATAACCCTTTTCTATTCAATTTGTAAGTAAACCCTTTATATTATACCCTTCTACATGTAAAAAATGTATAAAAATAGTATTTTAAAAATACCATTTTTTGAACCCACATAATGCACACATATATTCATGAGTAACTTATCCGAGTAGCCAAAGACTCGACGACTCTCATAGCCAGAGACTAGATGATCACATATGCATGCAAAATTTTCTGATATCTTTGGTGAAATCGATTATGGTGTTGTGGATCAAAGGTCGCATGTACCTAGCTGCCTACATTTATTGTATAGAGACCCACATATCTATACATTCCAAGTGGCAGGCACCCATCACTATCACTTAATTCTTTATTCTTTTAATGACAAATAGAATAAGGGAAGGCAAAACACACATTGTGACTATTGCCGCTTATGTGCTTCCACTCGCACTTTATCTTTCAACTAGTATCAAAGCTTAGACTCAAGGAGATCCACCAATCATCATTTGCTTTAGCTCGTAAAGAAGCTTCAATACAAGGTTTCTCTAACGAGCAAGATACGCGAGAACTAGGGGTTAGACACTAAGTCACACTAGTCAGGGTATATAAAGTGTAAGAGACCCAGTTTAGGGCATCTAGATATTATCAAGAACTCACTCTTCACCTTCATCTCAAGCTTCCATGACTTCCTCCTTCCTTCTTCCCTCTTTCATGTCTTTCTCTCTCTTCTAGTCTTTTTTCTTCTTCTTCTTATTTTCTCTTTCAACACTATGTTAGAGAATTTGGGAATCTTCCAAGTCCCACTTTCAAATAAGGGGTAAATATTTGGCCATGTGGCTAAATCTTAACCCATCTTGAAAGTGGGACTTGGAAAGACAATCTATATAGTAATTAGGGTAAACTCCACTTTCAAGTAACGGGACAAGATTTGATCATGCGGCCAAATAGTAGCTATATTGGAAATTTTCAAACTATATGAGAATTTTCAAATTTCCTAATATGGTGTTTTTCTCTATTTTCAACTCTTTTTCCTCTCTCCTCTCAACTTTATTCATTACAAATAGTATCAAAGCATCAGGCTTTGATCCTTTTCTTCTTTCTTATTTCTCTATCTAGTTTCCTTTTCAAATATGAAACCCTAGTTACTTAGGTCATAAATACAGGTACAACAGGCAAGACTGCAGTTAGCTATAGTTTGGATAAAGTAAGTAGAAGTTATGGTTGAAACTTCTGATATATCTCGAGGTAAAATGGTTAACCTGGCAGGTCGTTACTCCTTTATATGTAACTTTTAGGGATTCCATGGTGCACTTCTGCTTGTGTTTGTACTTAGGAACACCTATTTGGAAAAGGAGTCATCTAACAAAGGAATTGATAAGAATAAAATCTTTCAAAATGGATTTAGGTTATTAAGATCAAGCACAAACTCTAGAAAAATCTTCTTTGTGCAATAGAATAGGCTTGACATCCATATGCAACTTATTGAGAAGAGAAAAAACTAGAATAGAAAGAGGAAGAGGAAAAGGGATAGTTGTCATGTGTAGTGCCTTTCCCTCTCAAGAGAAAGTGGATATGGTGACTTGCATCTCAACCAATACAAGTGCAACCTCCTAGCATCCTTGGGAGCCTTAAAATCCTTCATTTAGTGACCTCCTGTTAGAGGCCTTGTGTCCATACCCTCCATCCAAGGCCTCTTTTCTTTGCAATGTCAATTTCAACAACTTGGTCAACATTAGTGTGATTATGGATGTTTCTAACTATGCCATTATCGAGAGCCATCTTAACATCTCATTTGTGTTTTTAGACCGCCACATTGCTTATAGTCCTAGTTTTGATTTTGGACCATCAATATTTTGAATAAGTTTTGTAGGTGGGGAAACTATTTGTAGTCCTAGTTGCCTTTTCTAAGGAGACATAGTAGCACTATCTTCCATTAGATCCTTAATAGTGGACTCCAAGGGAGCAATATTAGTATGCATCAAATCAATTAATATTATGTTTAAAAAAATGTACTTTCTTTTGAAGCAACTACTATAAGGACTTGGTATTACTTAATAGCTAGTTCTCTTTGTTCATGTGTGCACGTAAACTTCATGTGTGTGTGTGTGTGTGTGTGTGTGTGTGTGTGTGTGTGTGTGTGTGTGTGTGTGTGTGTGTGTGTGTGTGTGTGTGTGTGTGTGTGTGTGTGTGTGTGTGTGTGTGTGTGTGTGTGTGCGTGCGTGCGCGCGCGCGCGCTAAATAATGTATATCACCAATCTTGATTTTACTCTCACACACTCTTAATTCTTAATTACTCTAATCTTCATCATATTATACTAAATTATCATTAACAATCTTCTTTCTATACATTTATATTTGGATTAATTATTTAGTGCTTATTTAAAGTTGGACTAAGAATTTAGTTTCATAATTAATTATACCATTGTATGCACTTTTCAGAGTAAATTTTCTAATATCTAGGGCTCTTACATTAATGATTGAACTTCAGAAGACTTATCAAGTGATGTGGATAGACTTAAATCTCAATTTCAAGTTGAGCCTCTAATAAATTTAGAACTCCTATAATCTAGAACAAGCCAGGAGAATGAATGACTCAATACACACCTCGAGAGGAAGAAATAATGGATGCTATGAAACTGTAATGAATACAGCTGAGAGGAGAGAGAGAAAGAGAGAAAGAAAAACTAGAAGAGAAGAGAGAAATACAAGAAAGAGGAAAGAAGGAAGGAGGAAACCATGGAAGCTTGAGATGAAGGTAAAGAGTCGGCTCTTAATAATATCTGGATGCCCTAAACTGGGTCTCTTACACCTTATATACATCAGTTAGCGTGACTAGGTGTCTCACCCCTAGTTCCCGTATATCCTACTCAATACATTTCATCCCCACCATGAAAATTTTTGCTGACAATGGGGCTAACGAGTAGGGTGCAGAGCACTACTCTGATCCACATTACAATGAAAAGGGATGAGTGAAGACTATGGATAGCATCGTATCCACTATAGGCCTATTGAGGTAAATTTGCCATAACTTTTAATAGGCTGCTCCAAATGGGGTGTTTTGCATGTCAAAATGGAGCTTATGACACATACTTTCAGCCCATGTAGGAAGCACATGGCTATAATTTGGACATGTTTAAAATTATTCTAAATAGTGTGCAATCTGCAAGCAAGGTGTGGTCAAAAGGGGACATAACTTGCTAGCCTTCAGCCCGTTGGGCATCTCTCGGATGTGAGAAAATTCATTCACAATGGTGGCTTGACACTAGGAGGCTTCTTCCAAGGGTAGGCCTTACCATTTGATGAGGTATTCCTTGATGGATCAAGGTCTTAAGTGTTTATCTCATTGCACAATGATTGTCTCAATGATGTGTTGAATGATACCTTTTGCGTTTATGGGGGGAAGCTCTTCCACATAGTATACTAAGGTGCCAATGAAGGGCTTCAACTGGCTAACATGAAACACATTGTGAATCTTGGTGGTAGGGGAAAGCTCTAATCAATATGCCAAGTAACCAACTCTCTTGAGGATTCGGTAAGGACCATAGAAACAATGGGCCAACTAGTTATGACTACCTTCTTTGAGAGACGAGTAATAGGCACTTTCAAGAGGACTAGCTCTCCCTCTTGGAATTCCAAATGAATTCTTTTCTCATCAACATAAAGCTTCATATGGATTTGTGCCTTTTGAAGATTCACTTTGCATTGCTGAAGCAGGGCTTGCATGCGATTCAACTCAGCTTTACTCTGAGGGTTGATCTTGTCATTGAATAAGATTGTAGGGAGGGGAACCTTATACTTGTATATTGCCTTAAAAGGTAAAACCTCAATGATAGAGTGGGTGATTTGTTATATGCAAATTCAGCCAAGTAGAGCCACATATCCCAACTATGTTGTACATCATGGCAAAAGTGATGTAGATATGCCTCAAGCCATTAATTTACCCTTTCTATCTGGCCATTTGTCTCTGGGTGATATACACTAGAAGGAGCAAGCTTGGTGCCCATAGGTATGAAAACCGCCTGCCAAAAGTTGCTCATAAACTTGGCATCCCAATCATGCACTATGACCTGCAGTAATCCATGTAACTTGAATACATACTCCATAAACTGAGTGGCCACCTAAGAGGCAATGTATTGGGCCTTAGTGGGGATAAAGTGGGGATAAAGTGCGCCATGCTAGAATGGAACACATTTGATCACAAAATTCTTAATATCCCTCCATAAGCCTTTCCAATGAAAGCTCTTGGCAATCCTATCGTATTTTTTGAAAACACCCAAGTGACCAGTAGTGGAGCAAGAATGCATCTCTTCCATGATCATTTGTGTGGAGGGAGAAGTGTGGGAGGTGATAAACTTGCCATGGGACCAAATAAGGCTATGTTTGAGTTGATATTAGGAGTTTTCACCTATTATCTCATGTGTAATTTTTGAAATATGTGGTTAAACTCCTCATCCAACAAATAAGCTTCTTGAAGTTCCTCAATTCAATCACTATACAACTCTAAAATGGAGGATACTCTACATACCCATATTTGTGACAGTGAATCAACCACGATGTTATCTTTGCCCTGAGTGTGAGAGATATCAAATTCATAGTCTTGCAAGGTTGCCACCCATTGCCTTTTCTTAGGAGTCAAAGTAGACCAAGTCAGGAAGTACTAGAGGACTCTATGGTCTCTCTTCACTCTAAAATGGCTACTATAGATAGTGGTTCCATTTCTTAATAGCATGGAGAATGGAAAATATCTCCTAGTCATAGACATTCATTTGCATCTCCTTGTCATTAAACTTACGGTTCTCAAAAGTAACCATACCATGCTCTTGCAGCAATATAGTACCAATACCTCTATCACACTAAATGATAAACTTCTTGTAGAAATGGAGGCACATAAGGATGGGGGCATAAATAAGTGCTTCCTTCAACTACATATGATCAATAGTAGCATCCCAAAAGAATGATTTCTTCATTAATCAATTAGTCAAAGGTGCTATAATGGTGGCATAATGCTTAATGAAGCGTCTATAAAATGAAGAGAGACCAAGGAAACCACATAAAAAAGTAGTGTTGCATTGTATGGGCCAGTCCTTCACAGATGGCACCTTCTTTACGTTAGTCTGTATGCCATTTTTGCTAACAATGTGTCCCAAGTACTCCACTGATGTCTACATGAATATACCCTTACTTTTCTAAGAAAAGATCCGATGCTCTCTTAAGATATGAAACACCCTTCTGACATGTGCCAAGTGCTCCTCTTATACCTAAACACCATATTGGAGATATATGGGAATTCCCATAAGTTTGGAACACGTGGTCAAATCTTTGGATTTGTCATAACTTGAACACTATAACTCCAAATCGAGCACTCTATAGCTCAATAGATTCCATTTTTCAAGCACTTTCCAATGATAGGTCACATCATATGGTTTTGAGAAACTTAGTGATGGTGGCATTAGTCAATCCAAAAGGCATCACCAGAAGAAGTGTGTCCCTTTCAACTCATCCAACAAGTCATCAATATATGAGATGGGGTACTGGTGCTTAATCATGATTTTGTTCAAGTCCCTATAGTCAATGCACATGCAAAAAGTGCCACCTTTCTTCTTGACTAGCACGAAGATGGGAGATGCATAAGGGAAAGAACTCAATTTAATAAAATCCATCTCAAGTAACTCCTTGACTTGCTTTGCAACCTCTTCGTGTTCACACTTGGAGAGTCGCTAAGGTTGCTTATTCATTGGCTTGGAATGGGTCTCTAAATCAAATGGATGGTTCACTTACCTCTTAGGGGGAAGGGCTATATGTATCTAAAATAAATCATTGTATCCCTCAAGTAAAGCGTGCAAGACTGAATCCTTAGATACTTTGGAGGGATGATCTAAATTTTCCTTATTGAAGTGTAAGAAAACAATCTGCAAGCATTTCTTAAACTCTCATTTGAGTTGCTTTGCAATAATTAGTTGAAAATCAACATTATCATGAACTCTCTCTAAGAGCAGATGAGATGTCCATGCATCATAAACTCCATGTAGAGCTGAGAGAAGTCCATAGCAATTTTTCCCAATTGTTTCAGCTAGTCACAACTCAAGACAACATCAATGGGGCCCATGTCTTCTGTGACTATATTAACCAATGCCACATAATTCTCAACCAAGTTCAGGGGGACTTTGAAACATATATGCATGATGATTTCGTCATCACCATTTGCTACTTGAACTTTTAGGGGGTGTTGTAATTCCATAGAGATGCATTTCAACCAATCAATGGTTGATTTATTGACAAAAGTGTGTAAACAACCACTATCCACAATAATAAACACATGCTTCCCATTAATACTTCCTTGAATGCATAGGGCATTGGGGCTCCTTTTTAGGCTTTAGAAAAGCCTCAAAGACATTTTAAAGAAAAACTAATCGATGATTTTGTGAAAAGCATTAGGTCGACACACTCCCATCACGAGCACGGCCAACTCCTCTACATTGATTTCGAATACAAAACTAAAATTTAAGCATCCATGCCCTCAATTCACCACTCATCTTGCAAATGATGGTTGTGTACACTTCGGGGGCTCTTCATGATATTATGCACAGCAATGGAACCCTTGCTCTGGTGGGACCTCTTGCCATAGCGCATGGTGGACAAGCCACTATCATGTCCTGCATTCTGCAACACTTGTATACACTTGATATCATTTAGGACCCTATGCCAATCCTCAAGAGAGTGCCAGTGATCACCAAGAAGGGAAACATTCTGCTCCTTCAAGATGGTGATAGACTTCTCCCTGCATCCGTCATGCATCTTTTGTATAATAACTTTCTCCATTCCAAAAAGATCTAATAACTACTTTGGTAATGCATTCATCCTATCTTCCAAGGTTTGCACTTGTGCTATGAGATTGGTGACCTCCATTGTCAAGTTTTCCACTCACTACTCAAGCATTTGCATTTGTTGTGTCAAACCAACATTTTTGAGGTTCCCTTCTTTTGCTGCCTCGAACCAACAAGACCATGTCCCTCCTTTAGTATGCTTCTTTTCCTCAAGTTGATTGTTAGCTCTAGCCCTTTATGATCCTTACATGGTATAGCTCCCAATGCTTGCATCTTGAAATTCGAGACTCTTCATGATTAAAAGTGCCTTCATCAAAATCAAAACTATTGATGCTTTTTCCTATCATCTTCTTTTTCATGTTTGACTATACCACTATCATTGTTGCCCTATTGTTTTTAGTACTATTCAATTCTTGATTCCCCTTGACCATCTAAATCGCCCAAAGATTGTGTTGCCACAACTGCCATATATTTTTCATTGCAAGTTGCGACATATTGGTCTCATAGCTCACAAGTTTCAAGATGCAAGTTGGGTCACCTCTCTAACAAAAGCAATTTGGTATGTCCATGATATAAAACTCTTGCAAGGCCTTTCCTTCTAAAGGCCTTTTGGCAGCCTTGAATGTTTGGTTCACCGCTTCATCACTTCTTCCTTTAGCTCCACAAACTTTTCCACCAAGCCAGTAACAACTCATGATCCCAAACCTGGCAAAACATAGCTTCACTATGATATCTTTTAACTTCTATCAGATATATTCTCCAACACCACATAAGCATATCTTGTATACATGAAGCTAACAAGAATCGTAACTTCCAATTCTCAATAGAGAAAAAAATTTCCATAAGAACCCACTTTTTTCTCAATGTAATGTGTCCTAGCAAAAACAAGCTTTTAAAGATAAACTCGTTGCTCAATCACTCATGTTTTGAGAAGAATTGCAACATTGGATCCATGTCATGCAATCATACAAATATTTCCACATACAAAGACATGGATACATTGAAAAATTTTGTGCCTAGCCTGGTCTACAAGTGCTCGTGCATCATGTAAGATGCATACACAAATCCTTGGTTAATTTATGATCCTTAACCTCAACTCTCAACTCTCAGCAAAAAATAAATGTTGTACTTCGCTCCACCCACCCAAAATCTCACAATCACTCAACAAAAATATAGTCCTCATGATGTTAACCGGGTTAAAAACCCATCTCACAACTATAGCATTCTAGATGACCCTCAAAACTCACCCAACCACCTTTCCCACTCATCCTAAAATTCCTAATTCAGTGATAAATATCCCAACACTGGTGCATGCAAGAAATAGTGCGTGCACAATGAAAGGTGTTCTCTCAAGTATGCATGCATCTAAAATTTACTGCATATAGCTGTAGCGCGCATCATGACGTGCTAATTCTTAATGATGGTGCAAAAAATGCATCAACCCAACCCATGGCATGGAAGTAATTGATGAAATCAAGAGACGACCCCCGAGTGCAGTGTATTCGACAAGTGTAACGTGAAGTGCTCGTAAACCCATAATCCTCGTGTAGTACAAGGATGGTCAGCAAGAAAAAATACATGTTTCAAAATGTTTGGTGGCTACCATCAAGGTCGTGGTCCAATTTGTCAAGAAGAACACCAATCTTGACCAAGGCCTATCAAGTTTTCATGCTCAAAAATTCAAATAAAATGACAAAAACAATTCCTAATCTAAACAAACGCTAAATATCCAGCTTCAAAACTATAAAACAAACAGTTAATCTAACAAAAATCCTACCTATCTAATGTTTTTCTAGGGGTTTTCTATTTACATGAAAGCACTTGACGACGTGTGTAGACACATATGTGTGTGCTCGCATGCACACGCGTGCACACACACGCACACAACTTATTTAATAGTTATATTCACTCTTATATCCATACTTTCCAATAATTTTGACATTCTCCACTCTCTATATTAGTCACTCTTTTTAGGATTTTTTTATGTATGTATCTACTCTTATCCTTTAACATTATTATTTACCTACTTATTGAATTTAGGTTTTATAGTTTCCCTCTCTCCCTCTATGTGTGTGTATGTGTGCATGTCTGCTTGTGCTTATGATTGTATAGGTGGATTCATAAACTAATTGTTGCTTCTATTTTCTATCTCATATTACTTTGTTAAATCTCTCCCTATCTCTCTTACTCTCAAATTGTTGATAATTCTTTAGATTTTAAATTTGGTAACACAAACTACATAGTGTAAGAGGTGAAATATGAGCATGAAGGTGTTAAAACATTCTATCATCGCACTGTTGGATGTGTGATCATAGCAACTATCCCAGGAGATGCACCTTAAGAACATGTAAGATACCACATGAGTTCAAAAGACAAGGTAAATTTTATAGGATTATATTTACAAAAAGGGTTTTTTAATTAAATTTTGAAAAGAAATCCATAATTTAAATAAAGTAAAAGGGGTCATATTATCACTTTATAGCATCCAAAGAATGGATATTTCTTAATATCTTTTAAATGCATGTTATACAGATGATCTCTTATAGGTGCAACCCCCCCCCCCCCCCCCCCCCCCCCGAAGAAACCATATTGGCAATGTTCTAGATGTTCTCCATGACTCCATATTGGCACTAGTTGGCAAGAAGGGAGAAAGCATACGTTGCCTCTATTTGGGTAGATAGGTAAGAAATATTTGAGACACACTTTGTACCAACAACCCAATAATTCTGAGATAATTCTTAGCTTTTATATGTTGAGTTTTTTGTTGTGAGGCCAACACTTTCTATTACTCTACCTTTCTTTACCTCAAGCTAAACATATTTCTCTATAATATAAATCTTACTTTTGTGAGATTACAACAAAGAGTAATTGTTTCACATCAACTTGGAGGCATTGGAAGAGTGTAATCAATGGTATATTTGAAATAATTTTAAGTGTGATAGTAGGAATATCAACATGGAAGCATTAGAAAAGTGTGCTTAGTGGTATATTTGAGATTAAATGATTTTGCAACTGTGAAACTAGAAACATTTGAATCAATCAGTGTGATGGTTAAACTTATTTTATAAAATAGCACTTTTTGGAGCACTTTAGGTTGATCTAAAGGAGCATATACAAATTGACAAGTCATGCACTTTTTGTCCTTCACGTGATTTCACACATAATAGGTTCTCTTTTGCATAGGATGTTATAAAGCTTAACTTTACCTCTATGCAGTTTGCTCATTTGCAAAGTGTCCTATATTCTTTGTAAGTCTTGCAAAATTTGGCATGATGGCCTTTCAATAAATCTTTGCTCCAATTGTGCAATGAGTCAATATAATTTTCTTTTAAGATGGTTAACTTTCATGAGTATTATAACACTTGCAATTTTTGGCATGAATTTATAGTTTCAATGTATTTGTTAATGAACGTGATGGCCCTCCATTAGTTGATATCCCTACTTTAGATGCATTGTCTATCTCTATCCCTACTATGTAACACTTTAAGCAAATATTTTGCACTTTTAATTGTAGTAAGTGGAAGAAGAGAGTGGAAGCTGTGTATTGCATGGGCATGAAGCCATAAATCAAAACATGATACCTTTGTATGAACACCCTTTTACCACATGGAGAATGTTTTAGGATGTAAAGTGTTGCCTAATTGTTACTAAGACGAGTGCAAAAAGCATCACCAAAATCTAGGCATGAAGGAGGTAGTTCCTTTTAATGATCTTGGTGAATTATTTGGCCCTCATACAATTTCCATTATGGTAAAAATGATAGTAGGGTGATAGACCTAGGGGGACAAGTAATATGATGGTAATCATGACATCAAATGGTAGGGATAGTCGCAAGTGAGTGGTGGGAATACAAGCAATAATATAATGAAGAGGATGTTATGCAACTCAACATGGAGAAAATGAGGGCAACAAATTGATGATAATAGTAATTTTAGGGTGGGGGGTGATAGCTATAAGAATGATGTTGGTAAGGAGCTAAGAATAACTGGCTTTAATATCAATGACAATTCAAGGTTACAATAACGTTTAGCCTTTGTTTCCTTTACCCTATTGTTGAAAAATAACAACTTTTCAACAAGAAGTAAATTGGCTTTAGTTGAAGGTTGAATACATTATGTAAGTCGATATTATATTTCAATTTGGACCTAGTGATTGTCAATATGCCAACAATATTAAAAGAGTTAAAAATCGTAATGGACAAAGAAACTAATTGGTGCGCAGATCGGATGCTGTATGCTCGCGTAGTGATTGCCGGAAGGTCCCCAAGAACAATGAACTCTACTTTTTGCACAAGTTACAAGGTAAAAAGCATGAACGACAAGAGCAAGAGACCAATTGGGTGCAATCTCCCCCCATGCATTGTGTGAGCGCTCCACAAACCATGTATTTTATGTATTATTCATCTTCAAGCTCAAATAATAGCCCAATTTACAAAATAGCAAGCTTTTAGCTTTTGAGTTTGCTTTTACACAAAAATAGGAATAAAGCTAATGGACGGTGCCCAAAGAGTCTGGCACGCCCAATACAATGTCCAAATAGAAATAACATAACCGTGCGCCCATGCGCATACAAAATAATAATAAATAATTGATGCCTCAATAAATAGGCATGACAAAATATAGGTGTGGCGCCTATCAAAATATAATCCATAAATCGAATACTCGCTATCCTCCAATGCTTTCCTCCGCTACCCCACTGCTGCTATCTCTACACATCAACTGAAGCATTCACAATCGTTAGTAAAATAATACAATTAAACCGACAAAAGTGAATACGTAGCAGTCTTCAGCTACATAAATAAATCAATTGGTTAGAAATAAATCCTAACCTTAATTTATTACGAGTGCGCACTCAAAACTCATAAACGTTTATTAATTTAATATGCATTTTGCGGAATCACCCGCTATGGAATCACCCATGTACACACTAAATTAATGAAACGCGCGAAAAGGAAAGGCGTCCCCATCAACTTCTCGCACAAAGAATCCACTTTGTGTATGAGCCCCGATCATCAAAGTTTACGGAATCCACCGTAAAACCTCACAGAATCCACCGTGGCACGGAATCCACCGTGAAATATGCCTCCTGGCATCATACCCCCGGGGTGGGATAGCAATTGACCTCAATTGCTATTAGCTCAATGTGGAGCTAACAGAGTAGGGAAAGCATTTAAGTCTCTAGCGTGCATCCATTGTGCTTCCTCTACATGATGGTTCTTAAATTTAACTAGATATCTAGAATATCTTCGGCCAGTTCTAGTGGTCATAAAGTGAGTGTCTATGATAGCTTCTGGTTCAAGTATTTCAGTCTCTTCCTCTAATAAAGGTGGGTTTTCATAAACAGGGTGTACAGGTAATTGGCCTCTAAATGGTCTCAATAAACCATTGTGAAATGTGTTATGAATTTTCCAATGAGGTGGTAATTCTAACTTGAATGCATTGTCATTAATTTTATGAATGATCCTAAATAGTCCATAGAATCTAGGAGCTAATTTGACAACTGGATGTCTATCTACACTTTGTAGTCTACGTTTTTCTATTCTCAACCAAACATAGTCATCAACTTTGACATTCATTGCTTGTCTTTTCTTGTTGGCTTGTTTAGTATATGATTGCTGGGCTTTGGCAATCATATCTTTAACCTCATCAAAAATAGTGTTATGCATACTAGCAATATCATCAGCACTCTGAATTCTATTTGACAAAGATGCAACAGGTGTAGATAATCTATATCCATAAATCACTTCAAACCGTGCTTTCTTTGTAGATGTGTGTGGTGTATTGTTATATGCAAACTGTAATAAATGTAAATGTGTGTCCCATGTCTGTGGTTTAGAGATAGTATATGCACGTAAAAGATCTAGAATTTTGCTATTAGTGGCTTCTGTTTGTCCATTAGTTTTTGGATGAAATACAGATGAGAAATCAATCTTTGTGCCTAGGTTAGCAAACAGAGTAATCCAAAAGTTGTTACAAAATCTAGAACCACGATCTGAAATAATAACTTTTGGCAATCCATGGTTAGTAAAAACAGTTTTCAAAAACAATTGTGCTGCTTGTGATGATGTTAAAGTTTTCTTACATGGAATCAAATATGCTTGTTTACTAAATCTATCTACGACTGTCCAAATCATATCATGGTTAGATTTAGTATTAGGTAAACCAGTAATGAAATCTATAGAAATTTGTTCCCAAGGTTTAGATGGAATAGACAAAGGTATAAGTAATCCATACTGTTTACCATGATGTCTCTTAACTCTTTGACAAATCAAACATTCAGAAACAAAGTTAGATACATCAGCATCCATATGCGGCCAATAAAAATCTTCAGTTAATGTACGTAAGGTAGATATGATACCTCTATGACCTTGATATGGGGGACAATGAATCTCATTAAAAACAAAAGATCGGAATGGAATTGTAACACACAATCTCTTTTCATAAAACATAAATCCATCATTATATGACAATGAATCAATAGGAATCAAGTTATTTTGAACTAATTTATTCCAGTCAGCATGAAAAGTAATATCCTGATGATAAGTATATTTCATAGCAATCAAAGAATCAAAAGATATAACAGAAATGTTATGAATGGCAGGTCTTCTACTCAATGCATCAGCCACTACATTTTCTTTTCCTGGTTGGTATTGAATGATAGGATGAAAACTTTGAATAAAGGAGGCCCATTTGATATGACGGTCAGAGATTTGGGGTTGGCTAAGTAAATGTCTAATACTTTGCTGATCGGTCTTAATCATAAATTCTGAACCCATTAAGTAGTGTTTCCACTGTCTTAATGCTTGTACAACTGCTAATAGTTCTTTGTCATATGTGGAATATTTCATTTCAGAAGGTTTCAGCTTACAACTAGAATAGGCTATGGGATGGTTGTCTTGCATAAGTACAGCTTCTATTCCTGATCCACTAGCATCGGTCACTACTAGAAAGAATGGTCTATTAAAATCAGGCAATTGTAGGACAGGGGCATGGGTTAATGCATGTTTCAATAAGTCAAAGGATTTCTATTGATTTTCGGACCAATGATAGACAATACCTTTCTTCAGAAGTTTGGTTAATGGTAATGCAAGTAATGAAAAACTACGTACAAACTTCCTATAGAAACTAGCAAGACCAAGGAATGAGTGTAACTCATGTACGTTTTTAGGTACAGGCCAATTCAATATTGCATCTATTTTCTTAGGATCAACTTTAATTCCATCAAATGATACAATATGACCTAAATACTCAATTTCTGTTCTAAAGAATTCACTCTTTTCAGGATTTGCATACAGTTCATTCTCATTTTGACTAAACACCAAAATATCATCAAAGAAGACAATTACACAATATTGATATTTTAAAAATATACGGTTCATCATTCTACTAAACGTAGCAAGTGCATTAGTCAATCCAAATTGCATCACTAAAAAGTCGGAATGACCAAAGTGTGTTCTAAATGTAGTCTTGAATATGTCTGACATATCTAGTCTCACCTGATGATAACCAGACTTGAGATCTATTTTACTAAATATAGCAGATCCTTGCAGTTTGTCCATAAGGTCATCAACTCTAGGAATAGGATACCTATTCTTTACAGTGATCTTATTTAAAGCTCGATAGTCAATGCACATACAATAGGTATTATTCTTTTTCTTGACTAACAGAACAGGTGCACCGAATGGAGAAGTGCTAGGTGTAATCAATCCTCTATTTAGTAATTCCTCAACTTGACTCTGAATTTCTTTTTGCTCTATCTAGTTATGCCTATATGGTGCTTTGCAAGGTGGTTGTGTGCTAGGGATCAAATCCATCTTATGGTCTTCTGGACGTGAAGGAAGTAAACCAGGTGGTAGGTCTTCTGCAAAACAGTCCTTAAAATGTGCAAGAAATTCTTTATGCCTAGGGTGCATATGACTTTCTTTTACTTGCAATTCATTCATCCAAATGAGATAAGATTTACTACTCTTGCGTAATGCACGTTTAGCTTGAGTATGCGAAAGCAGTGGAAAAACATTAGATGCATGCATACCATATAATGTAATAGATTTTCCTTGAAAATTAATATTCATTGAGTGTGTGGATAATCTATATTTGGGTTATGCTGATGACGCCAAGGCATTCCTAAAATAATGTCACTCGACTGTAATGGAACAACTAGAAAATTTCTTCTTTCTGTGTATTGACCAATTTGAATCTCTAAGTCATGCACTTCCTGTGTACCATTATACCTAGTGCCTAAGAATGCAGCTTTGATGCGGTAATGCGTAGGTACAGTCTGTAACTTCAATTCTTTTACTAATTTTGCTAAAATAAAATCATGAGTGCTACCGTCATCATGCAAAATAATATTTTCCTTTCCATGCACCAAACATTTCATAGTCAATAAAGAATGCGGAGTAGGCATACCTGGTAAAGTATCCGAAGGTGTAGTAGTGTCGTTCTCATCTTCTCTGAAATCAGGCATATCTTCATGTTCGTCTTCGTCCATTGCTCCAAGGTAGTTGATATGGGCAGGTGGCTTCTTTGAATGACAATTTGCTGCTAGATGTCCAGGCTGGTGGCATTTATAGCATACTATTGGCTTGGCTTTGGTTACATTGTTTGCAATGGCGGGAAGTCTAGGGACATTAGGGTTTGGCTGTGGAATAGGCTTGGAATTTTGATTTACATTGGATGGTAATGCAGGTGGTTTTGCCCAATTCTTGCGGAAAGATGATGAAGAGAAATGACCTAGATTAAATCTTCTAAAATTGGAATTGAATTGCTTAGATTCATAATTACCATTGACTTGGAATTACTGTGGACGTCTGTCTCTACCTCGTAGCTTATCTTGAGTGTCGTGAGCTAGTGAAATGGCGTCTTCAAGAGTAGCAGGCTTGAACATGTTAACTTCAGCGTAGTAATGCCCAAGGAGTCCAGACATATACTTACGCTTGTGTGTCGCTTCAGGTACGTCTTCAAGCATGCGTAGCTGAAGTAGTGCATTCCAAAAACGCTCTGTATACAGAGGAATAGGCTCACGATCCCGTTGTTGAAGAAGATCCCATTGCTTAATAGCTTTCTCATGAAATTGTGGTGGAAGGAAATTTTGCATGAACTTCTTCTTGAAATCTTCCCAAGTAGCAGGACAATCTATGCTCTTGCATACTACAGTCCACCAAAGAGATACTCTGTCTACTAAATGATTAGTGACACACTTGATTTTATCTTTTTCTGCATAGGTTTTCTCATGGAAATAGTCATCAAACTGACTAATGAATGCTAGAACAGTTTTTCCTTCTCGTATGCCATTGAAAGTACGGAATTTGAAACTTCTTTTACTTATCTTTGATTCCTTGCGGATGGTTTGAGCTTCGAGAGTTGCGTCGATGGTACGTCGAATAAGATCTTCAGCTTGAGGTTCTTCTTTGTCGGTAGACGCTCTTTGTAAATTTGCCAGTTGAGCTTGCAATGCTTGCCTAGCCCTTCGTTCTTCTTCCAATTGCATCATGATTAAGTCCAGCTTTTGCTCCATCGTAGGCTCAGGTAAGTCGCCTTCAACCATAAGATCATCCATATGTGGTTCCATCATCCTGCAAAACTCAAAAGACCTTTCTCACTCAAAATCAAGTTAGCGGGATGAGCGTAGCTCAAGTTCGGGAATACAAGGCTTATGTATTTTTGGGTTTAGCTTTGTCAATCTTCGAAAAATCTGCGTTTTATCCTTCTTCGTATGCTGAAAATGCTTCAGCAAACCTGCGTATGGGTAGAGTACCTTCCAATGAACAACTTTGCAGTTCGGAGTTTCTGCGCAGGAACAGTCCTTCTAGAAATTTTGAGCACAAGTCAGTTTTGACTCCAGTTAACTTGTCTAACTTGCAGAGTTGCAGACTTGCAGAACTTAGTTGATTTATGGAACTTGTAGTACTTGACCTGCTTTACGAGACTTGCAGAACTTCAGCTTAATGGATTTGTTGAACTTGATTGATTGAATAGCTTTAGGTGACTTAGGAGATTAAGAAGCTTAATGCTTCTAAATAGTCGTCGATTTTTTAGGACAAGAGGATGTACTCGGCGCAATTTTCGGCCCTCAGTTCAGCCTGTCGTCCTTCATCACGATTCGATTTTTCCTTGAAGCTTAAGTTCAATTAACTAAAGCTTTAAAACTTTGAAGGTTTAAGCTTTTTAGCTTTTGGGAATATGGAGCTTATCTCTGTTTATCCACGACTTGATGAAGGAGATGTAGGAGTGGTCCTCCGCCTCTGTAGCCCGGTCCTTCGCGATCCAATGACGGAAACAGGGGTTCTTGATCGCCAGAAGTCTGCCTGTATCGACGGTTTGCGACGAGATTGACCGTAGAGCCCGATCATTCCAGGAGCTCTACCTTCGCACGAGATGGGTAGCGATTGGAAGCTCTTGATCTCAGCTTCGCTCTGATACCACTGGTGCGCAGATCAGATGCTGTATGCTCGTGTAGTGATTGCCGGAAGATCGCCAAGAACAATGAACTCTACTTTTTGCACAAGTTACAAGGTAAAAAGCATGAATGACAAGAGCAAGAGACCAATTGGGTGCAATCTCCCCCCATGCATTGTGTGAGCGCTCCACAAAGCATGTATTTTATGTATTATTCATCTTCAAGCTCAAATAATAGCCCAAATTACAAAATAGCAAGCTTTTAGCTTTTGAGTTTGCTTTTACACAAAAATAGGAATAAAGCTAATGGACGGTGCCCAAAGAGTCTGGCACGCCCAATACAATGTCCAAATAGAAATAACATAACCGTGCGTCTATGTGCATACAAAATAATAATAAATAATCGATGCCTCAATAAATAGGCATGACAAAATATAGGCGTGGCGCCTATCAAAATATAATCCATAAATCGAATACTCGCTATCCTCCAATGCTTTCCTCCGCCACTGCTGCTATCTCTACACATCAACTGAAGCATTTACAATCGTTAGTAAAATAATACAATTAAACCGACAAAAGTGAATACCTAGCAGTCTTCAGCTACATAAATAAATCAACTGGTTAGAAATAAATCCTAACCTTAATTTATTACAAGTGCGTACTCAAAACTCATAAACGTTTATTAATTTAATATGCATTTTGCGGAATCACCCACTATGGAATCACCCATGTACACACTAAATTAATGAAGCGCCCGAAAAGGACAGGCGTCCCCATCAACTTCTCGCACAAAGAATCCACTTTGTGTATGAGCCCCGGTCATCAAAGTTTACGGAATCCACCGTAAAACCTCACGGAATCCACAGTGGCACGGAATCCACCGTGAAATATGCCTCCTGGCATCACTAGTGGCTTTGTGAAATGTTGATAAAGAAAGGGGATGTGTGGCCTACATCAATAATAGTTCAATGAGCCTAAATGGGGTTTCATGGAGGTGAACACTAGAGAGCGACTTTGGAATTACTACAAATTAGGGACCTCCATAAGTATGATAACAAGATATTTGAGCTAGTTAAAAAGAGGTAGAGAAAGAGATACCGATAATATAAGGTGTCCACTTGGAAGAGGAGGATTAGGAATACAAAAAAACGCATCTTTAGTTCATTTAACTTCTGACCGCCGGTTTCCTAGCGCTTCCTCACAAGGGACAAATTGTCCAAAAGATAAAAATCCCTCACAATTGTTTGTTGTGCAAGCAAGGAGGGAGAAGAATCTATGGAGCATAGATGTTTAGAGAATGTCTAGAAGTGAGGGCATTATATAATACAGTAAAGAAGTGTTCAAGAATGTAGGCTCCTACAATCAACTCACTTTATGCCCTGTCTTGTTTGACAAGGGAGCTAATATGGATGAGGAAATTGATCAAAAATGCGATCCAAGCTTATTTGGTCCTTCAAGAACTCTAGGCTACTTAAGAAAGTTCCAACCCCTGTGGTAATAAGTGAGACCTTTATTGGCCATTGGCTAGTTGCCTTAATTGTCATTGGAGGTGGTAAGAAGGTTCAATGAAGGCTCTACATGTGTCACTATCCTAAGAGGTGTGGTGCACCTAGGGTATAGGGTGCTTGCAATAGTAAGCCTCCCCTCACAAGAAGAGTAGTTGCACCCAAGGTTTATGTTAGAATTGTTAATTGAAGAAGAAGAAGAAGAAGAAGAAGAAGAAGAAGAAGAAGAAGAAGAAGAAGAGGAGGGAGGGAGGGAGGGAGGTGTGGGAGGTGTGGGAGGTGTGGGAGGTGTGGGAGGTGTTGGGAGGTGCAGGTGCAGGTGCAGGTGCAGGTTTGTGCAGGTTTGTTATGTGCAGGTTTGTTATTTTATTTTATGTATAGCATAGCTTATTGTGTGGTACCTAGTGAGCAGGTATAGTGAGTAATTGTACAGCTAGTAGACCAGCTTTTGCATTTGTTTTTTGTATATACATGCTCGCGCGTCCCGCTTCTTAATACATTGGTTGGATCTTTGCGAAAATCCGCCGTGAGGAATGATCTACGTGCATATTGTTGAAATACTTTGATGGGGAGTTAATTAAGTTGGCATATATTGAAATATCGGCTGTCCCTGGCTCGTAACCGCCTACGCCGGTCACGACTCACAACGACTAACGCGTAGACGGTAGGCCCCTGCATAAATCTATCGTCAGAGCCCAAGGTCACGCCTTGTGGGGTTAGTAGAGGACTAATGCTCACACTTGGCTGGTGCGACAGAGCTCTTAAGCTGCTTTTATACTGTACAGTACTCGCGCCACCTGCGCTTTTAATACATTCATTCAGATCTGCGAAAATCCGCCGTGAGGAATGGTATGTTCTTCAAATCTGTATGCGGATGCGGAATCTCAGTGTTCATTTTTGAAAGTACCCTAGGTTTTTTCAAGTGAAGGGCTCATCGAGAAATGCCTTTCTTCTGGAAGGGCTTTTTGAAAATTTTGCCCTTCGACAGATGCTGATTCTAAAATCTACCCTTCTAGCTTTGAAAATGCTTTTGAAAAAAAAATATTTAATCATTATAACTCTTACATACATCTTTTCTTTGATTTTTCATGTTCATTATTATTTACAAAATTGTAATACTAACAATACCATAGAATATTTGAAATGCAATATAACATACAACTAATTATTTTAAGTATTAAAAAATAAAAGCATAATGTTATCTCTCGAAAAAATTGCAAAGCTATGATAAAGGATTTAATCCAAAGCTCAATTGAGTAACATAGTCTAGAAAGGAAATAAGATATCTCTACAATCATTGAGGCCTCAAATATAATAGCAACACACTCAAAGCACATCATTACTCATATTTTCCTACATGAGCTCGGTTGTTGCCACATTAACATTGCGATGAGATTTCAATCCATCCCATGTGGCATAGATGGTATCCCAATCAACATTTGTAGCGTCTTTAGCACCATTGTATGAAAGAAACATGAGCTCATTCAAGGTTTCCAATGATAATCTATTGCGATCATTGGATTTTATATAATTCATTTTAGAGAAGCCTCTCTCACAATCAACGGTGCTTGCAACAATAACCAAGCATGCACGCCATAACTTTTTCATCTCTCCAAAGACTTGATCAAACTCAATATCATGCCCACATACTTGCCAAGCAGTATGCATACTTTGACCTGGACATGTTCTTTTTAACTTCACCATGAAGTCTCCATACTCAAGCTTGCATGCATCAACATCAACAAGGGTCCCAAACTTTTCTAACAAGGCATTTATCCATATAGCACCCATTGTGAAGCATCCTCGAATATCATGTGGATAATCCTTTGGACTGAATATTTTTGCAGCCTCAAACAACTTTAAATCACCAAACCTTGCATACAGTGCAGATATGACTTTTTGAACAAATTGCTTACCAATTTCAATACAATTGTCCCAAGTCACCAACTGGCTACATGTATCCTTAGGTCCCAATAAATTATTATGAAGACGGTGCCTTTCCATAGCTCTAGCATTGTTGATCGGAAAATGCGCATATCCATCTTTGACTTGCTCATAAAACTTTGAGAGATGTTGTGTTCCATGACCAAAGTCCCCTAATAGGAAGCGTGCCTCAAGAATATCTATGGTTACCATAAGCTCTGTTCCTATTGAAGTTATGTCCACTTGCTCAACCTGGAACTTTTTGTTCAAAAGGTTTAGATAATGTAGCACATCAGCTAAGAGATGAAGGAAAAATTGAATCTTAAATGAGGTAAAAAGCATATACAACTCTGCATTTTCCCTCATCCATATACGCAATAAAACAGGCATAAGTGTTACAAGCCTTTTTACCACTTGTCCTCTAGAGAGCCAACGGATCTCATGCACCTTCAAAAGCTCATGAACTGGTAGCTCAAATTCGCTAGCCAAATCTTTCAATTCTATGTTCCTCTTGTAAGAACTAGTAAACCATTTATATGACTTTCGAGCTGATGCCTCTACTATATCAAAGATTGGCAATGTAGACAATGCATCCTTAGCTGCCAATGCATCTCTATGTGCTATACAATGGACCCCAACTAAATGTGGCACCTCTCGAGCAAATCGCTTGACTAGACCATTTTCTTGCCCAGTCATTACACTGCATCCATCAGTGGAAAATCCTACAAGCTTTGATTTTGATAGACCAAAGCTTTGTAGGAACTCTGAAAGTCCATCATACAGTCCCTGAGATGTCCCATTTTGTGTTTTCAATAATGCAACATATCTATTACATACATGTCCATTGCCATTATCACATAAGTATGTGATACATACAATCATATGGTGATCATTAGACACATCTGTACTCTCATCAACCATAAGTGAATAAAAAGGACTTTCACTGATCTGTGCCTTTACTATCTCATACAAGTATTTGTAGCATGCCTCCAAAAACAAATGGGCAGAAGATGAAGAAAGATATGATGCATAACTTGCCTGACTAGGAACATATGGTGCCCCAAAAAATACTAACTCCTCAACATTCTTTTGAAAGTCTGAAAGAGGCTTATCCCTAATAGCAATGAAATACATGACTTGGAGCAACACTTTAATCTGAGTAACCCTTTTGTCCACTTCTGCTTGATCCATGTTGTGCAAATGTGTATCAAGAGGTAGAGTTGTTCTTTGCTCTTTCTCTGCCCATAAGAACTTCGCTTTGAGATGTTCCTTGGATTTTTCATGTACCTCCAACGATGGTCGTTGAAGAACTGTGCTGCCAATAGTAGCAAAAACATTGCTCATCTTAAAATGTGTGCACACCTTGCATCGAATTCTTTGTTTTCCATCTACATCATGAACTACATAACTCCATGGAAAGTATACTTTCCAATGTTCTTGATATGCACGCTGGCCCTTTGCTTTTTTTGCAACTGACCCTTCATAGTCCAAAATTGCATCTGCATGTGTCTCATATTGTTCTCTGATTTCATGTAGGTTTTGCATGACATTGACATTTTCTTCCATCATGCCATTGTCATCTTCTATCTCTTCTAACCTCACATTGAGGTCCACATTCATAGTCCTTGTAGGAATTGTACATGTGCTAGAGCTTGCATTTGGAACATCATTATCTGTAGCACTACTAGACACATCCTCTGCTAATTTTCTCTTTCGTACGAAAGCCATTGAGAGGCTTAATTGCCTAGAGTCCTTCTTGGGACGACCAATTCTTGTCGAAAAGGCCATAATTCCCAATGTAGGTGGTCCAAATGAGAGCTTTCCTGAGCATACACATATAGAAAGAAAGATTAGTTATTTGCAAACCCTATTGTCGAGATCTCATCATGAGAATAAATCAAGGCTTTAATGTCATGATGATAGAGCTCACAATTATCAGGTTTGTACAAGCATGTCAATCTAACCTATTTTTCAACCTTGTGAATTGGTTTATTTACAACATGGCATGACACACAATTCTTGCATATACCATTGCAAAATATTTCAGCTTATGCATAGTCAAGATATTCCGTATGCAAGAATTCTCTCAATCATGTACACCACCATGTAGATCAATAAACCAAGTGTGCCAATTGAAAGATTTGAAATATCTATGTTTAGGATGTAGAGATAAAGATCTAATGATGTGTAAGATTTACTCTAGAAAAAACTATAATATTGTGTTTCTAAAAGAGAGAGCTAGTTGAATACCCCTTTTTATCTAGCTAGATGACTACAATGGATGGTTTTATCCATATAATCAACTCGATGGTGGAGAAATAACATAAAGCAAGGATCATAAGAAGCATGTATAAAGATGATAACATTGTAAAAGATAGAGATATGGTGACTAGAAGCTCTATATGTTTCTAATGAAAATTTCACATCTGTATGTATTGTGTTAAACTTAACAATCTAGAATCAATTCCTTAATCAAGATTTCCTTCAAGTTACTTGATTGTTTAACATTGGATGACTTTGATGAAGTTTGATGACTCACCTCTGGACCCTTAGATGCCTTGGATGATAGCGGACTTGTAACCTCAATTTGCAATAGTCTAGGTTTCAACTCTCAGCTTTTAACAGCAAAGTTGAGCAACAAAATGGATTCTTCAACAAATATCTGCAAACCACAACAAATTCATAAGCCATTTTGCATTCATCATATTAAAGGCAATAAAACATTGGTATAAGATCCTATTTTGCAGCCGGCAGGAGTCTTAGTGTGGCCCTTAGCACCTCCCACTGTCCACAGTGATGAAATGCTCTGCATCCTATCCAACAGACTATGGATAATGGCATCCCACAGTGACGACATGCTCTGCATCCTATCCAGCGGACTATGTAGTATGGCATCGGCCCTTGACTCTCGAGGCTCTCGGAGTCTCGAGCTGCAGCCTGCCGGATGGTGGAAATCCCCAACTACGGCAGTGCTGTGGCGGCCAGCAGCAGCACCTACCACCAGCCTCGAGAGTCGGGACTCAGGAGTCAGGAGTCGGCCCTCCAGGCTCCAACAAGCCAGTCGCCTGATGCAAGCATGATGCGACATCACTATCGAGTCTCGACTCGACGGGAATGCTGCCCCACAGGAAAGCCGGGGTGGCGGCATCACCCAGCAGTGCGGTGCGCCAGTGGCCAGTGTCGACATGAACTCTGGTGAGGGCGGGCTCAAGCCTCATGCTCCTCATCATCGCCGCCCAGCTTGCAGGCTCGCGAGTCGTAGCTGTAGTGACTCGTGAGAGTCGAGACACTGAGGGGTCACGTCACGGACTCGTGAGTCGTCACTCCAGTCTCCAACTTATGGATGTGAGTCGTGACGAGTCACGATGACTCACGGTGACACGGACCAGTCACGACTCACCACTGACCAGCGCCAAAGGCAGCCGCGAGCGCCAAAGGCAGCCAGCCTACTGCCTGAGCGGCGAGCGGCGAGCCTAGACTCTAGCTAGCGACAGTCGACTCTCGAGTCTCCCTCCATTATCCATTTTGTGCATACCTGGCAATGGCTGATGAAGACTTGATAGATGGCATCTCAGACTTGGGGAGTCGGGAGTCGGGACTCGGGAGTTGGTCCTCAAGCTCAAGGCTCAAGCTTGAAGCTAGTCGAGGACTCGAGAGTCGAGAGCGGCGGTCGCTATCAACAGTTTGAAGTTTACACTCATGAATCACGATAGGGTTAGAATTTAGGGCTTTAGCCTTTAGGTTTTAGGCTTAGAATTTAGGTTTAGAATTTAGGCTTAGCAAATTGCAATTAGAACTTAGCGGTTGATCGCCTGCGGGGGCGGGGAGTCGGGAGTCCTCGGGACTCGGGACCAGGGTATAAGTTATAATCTGTAACTTCTTCCAAGTTTCAACGTGTTGTAACTTATAGTACCTACTACCAATATATATAAATATATAAATATACTAATTAATAAAATTAAAAACTACCCTTCTATAGCAAGGTTTGTAAAATCATGCCCTTCTTTGTGAAGGGCAAAATTTTTTCCTTGCCCTTCTATAACAAGGTTTAAAAATTATTTGCCTTCTCTTGAAGGTCAAAATGCCTCTAGAAGGGCTCTGCAACCCTCAAAAAAAATACCCTGATGCGGATTGTATACTTGTGCGTGCCACGGACAGCAGCTCACAGGCTTATTGTGCGCAACCAAAAGGCGGCCCACAGAAAGACTAGAGAAGTCGCGACTCGCAGCACGATACCAAAATGGAAGAGAGAGTCTGTGTGACATGTGTCGAGAGAGAGAGAGAGAGAGAGAGACCCAGTCCATTAAAAGCGGATGCCCCCTCTAGCAGCGCACAGACTCGACAGATCAGTCACTATACACACACACTCACACGCAGTATTTTGAGCAATGGATCGTCTGACAGTCGCCATTCCTAACATCGCCAGAGCGCTCTCCAAGCGATACTTCCCCGCCTCCTCCTCCTCTTCTAATTCTGCTCCTCCTCCGTCTTCTTCTTCTGCGCCTGGTGGCTCCAATCGCTTCTCTACGCCCCGTGCCAACGACACCACCTCAGCCAGCCATGCCAGCAGCGAAACCCCTCAGGAGCTGATGCTGCGAGATACCGTCTTCCAGATTCTCATGTGGCAGATCCTCATTCCGCTCGATTGATAGACACCCCCCGCCACACCCACACCCCCCCCCCCCCCCCTCTTATAATCACGTATAAGTATTCCTGATGCTCTTCAACCAAAGGAATGGTTACAGGCCGCCCTCTTTTATGTGGCAAGGCTTCACGCAATTGCTCAGATTCATTTTTTACACGATCAAGCTACACAAGCTTAGTCTCCATCGTCTGTATCATCTTTGATGCACTGCATCCTTAAAAGCACTGCAAATGCAGGCTTCCAACACTACTCTGCCTGTAGATCGTAGATGGACTCTTTTAACCTTCACTATTCTACCTGCAGATCGTCGATGGACTCTGAAATGTTAAAGTGTCACCACTAGACTGCATTTTTATGATGACAAACTTCAAAGCTAAATCGATTTGTTTCTTCTTTCTTCCTTGCAAATCTTCTCCATCACCGTTTTTGAGCGATGGCGATATCAATATCTCTAAACTCTTTGCTATATAGTAAAGAAAGAGAAGTTTACTAGATAAATTAGACCATAGCTAGCAACAAGTCTGGGCTAATAAAAAGTGGAAGCTTTGCTAGCTATGTTTGTAGTAAAATATTTACAAGATAGCAAAACCAAAGTAAAAAAACTATAATATACCATTTTGTTGAGTAGCAAAATTTTAAAGATTACTAGTTAACTGACAAAAGAGAGGGAGAGATGCACAACGGAGAGTAGATGGCAGATATGGAAGCTCAATCATTTTCCATGTTCATCTTCTTCTTCTTCTTCTTCTCATTCTACTTTTATCGATTTTATCTACCACAAGTGATATCCTCCAAAAGATGGATACCCCCAACTTAAGGACACTTTACATAAGCTTCTACTTTAAATACATACATCCATAGGATATGACTTAGGATATGTCATATTTATCAACACTCCCCCTCAAGCTCAGAACAAGTTTGTACACATAGGATTTCAAGTGCACTCCTAAAGTACTCAAACTTATCTTTACCTAATGCTTTGGTAAAGATATCAACAACTTGGTCATTTGTTTTCACGTGGACCAAGTCAATCTCTCTATCAATGACTTTTTCTCCAATGAAGTGATAGTGCACTTCTATGTGTTTTGTCCTTGCGTGGTAGATTAGGTTCTTTGCCAACATAATGCTGCTAACATTGTCACAATACATAATGACTCCACCATCAATCTCTATCCCCCTATCATATAAGATCAATCTCAGTCATGTCTGCTCACATGCTGCTAATGCAATGCCTCTATACTCTACTTCAGTGCTTGATAGAGCAACTGTAGGTTGCTTCTTACTGCTCCAACTTACCATGGTTGAACCAAATGAGAATGCATAGCCATTGTAGATCTTCTATCCATAGAGCTACCTTCCCACTCTGCATCTGAGTATCCAAACAATGTAGGCTTGATTCATTTTTCATAGAACAAGCCAAATCTAGCTGTCTTCTTCACATACCTAAGAACTATTCTCACTACATCCAAATGTGATTTGCATGGTTTTTGCATAAATTGACTTATCAATCCAACAGCATAACTCAAGTCTGGTCTTGTAATGGTCAAGTAGATAAGATTACCAACCATCTTTTTGAACATAGTGACATCCTCAACATAAGATCCATCATCCATCAACTTAACATTTTGATCCAATGGTGTAACAACCAATTTGCATCCTGTCATGCCATAATTTTCATTACAAGGATATGAGGCTATAGCGACGGGCATTAGCAACGACAAATAGCAGCGTCGCTATTTGTGTAGCTATTAGCACGTCGCAAATGCGACGCTAATAGCAACGTAAATAGCGACGGTACCCAGAGCAAAAAAACGCGGGCCGAAACTTAAGCGCGTCATTTTTTACGCATTCACGAAAGAGAGAGCAAGAGGGAGAGCGACTATCTTGCTGAGACGGAGAGAAAGAGAGAAAGAAGGCTTATCACCGCCACCGCCACCGCAAACACCGTTCGCGAAGAAGAGGAGGAAGTGTATGGAGGGTGAAGAGGAGCTGCCAGAGGAGCCGCCAAACCCTTCTTCAAGTCTTTACGGTGAGTGCATTGTCCATTCTTGCTTTGTTTTTGTATTTTCTCTCTCTCTTTTACTTATTTTTTGTATAATTTGTGTATATTGAAAGAGGGAGAGGAAATGAGAGAGAAAGAGAGGGAGAGGGAGAGGGAGGAAATGGGAGAGGAAGGGAGAGAGAAAGAGAGGGAGAGGGGGAACGAAAGAAAATGAGAGAGGGAGAGGGATTTTTCTCTCTCTTTTACTTGTTTTTGGTATAATCCGTATGTATTGAGAGAGGGAGAGGAAATGAGAGAGAAAGAGAGGGAGAGAGAGAGGGAGGGAGAGGAAATGAGAGAGGGAGAGGGAGGGAGAGTGAGTGAAAGAGAGGGAGAGGGAGAGGGGGAGGAAATGGGAAAGGAAGAGGGAGGAAGAGGGAGAGGGAGGGAGAGAGAAAGAGAGGGAGAGGGAGGGAGACATTAAACATAATAGGGAAATGAGATAGGGAGAGGGAGAGGGAGGGAGAGGGAAACATTGAAAGAGAGAAAGAGAGGGAGAGGGAGAGGGAGGAAGAAAGAAAGAGAGGGGGAGGGAGAGGAGATTAAACATTAAACATTAAACATAATAGGGAAAGAGAGAAAGAGAGGGTGAGGGTGAGGGAGAGGAAGAGAGCAAAAGGAAATGAGAGAATGAGAGGAGAGAGAAAAAGAGAGAAAAGATGTTAAACATAATAGGGAAAGAGAGAAAGAGAGGGTGAGGGAGGGAGAGGAGAGAGAAAAAGAGAGAAAAAACATTAAACATAATAGGGGAAGAGAGAAAGAGAGGGAGAGGGTAAGGGAGGGAGAAGAAATGAGAGAGGGAGAGGAGAGAGAAAAAATGAGAGAATGAGAGGAGAGAGAAAAAGAGAGAAAAGATGTTATACATAATAGGGAAAGAGAGAAAGAGAGGGTGAGGGTGAGGGTAAGGTTGAGGGTAAGGAAGAGAAAAGAAATAAGAGAGGGAGAGGAAGAGAGCAAAAGGAAATGAGAGAGGAAGATGAGAGAGAAAAAAATGAGAGAAAGAGAGGAGAGAGAAAAAGAGAGAAAAGATGTTAAACATAATAGGGAAAGAGAGAAAGAGAGGGTGAGGGTGAGGGAGGGAGAGGAAATGAGAGAGGGAGAGGAAGAGAGAAAAGGAAATTATAGAGAGAGAGAGAGAGGAGAGAGAAAAAGATAAAAAAATCATTAAACCTAATAGGGAAAGAGAGAAAGAGAGGGTAAGAATGAGGGAGGGAGAGAAAGAGAGAAAAGGAAAAGAGAGAGGGAGAGGAGAGAGAAAAAAAATGAGAGAGGGAGAGGAGAGAGAAAAAGAGAGAAAAATCATTAAACCTAATAGGGAAAGAGAGAAAGAGAGGGTGAGAGTGAGGGTGAAGGAGGGAGAGGAAGAGGAGAGGAAATTAGAGAGGAAGAGAAAGAGAGAAAAGGAAATAAGACCTTACAATAAACTCATCCTAAGCTCATAGGGGTTAGGTCGATCCTCAACAAACCTAAGGGATATATGGCTAGAGAACCCTAGCACACTTGCGCCTCCTAGCATAATGTTCTTCCTACAAAGAGACCTCTCATACGTGGGGCTTGTCCTAGCCTCCACCATGTAAGTATACAACGAAGGCAATCAGCCTATCAATTAGAAAATTATTTATTTTTCATAACATAAATCCAAAAATAACTTTGGATATTTCATAAAAATCAATCTCTTCTTAAAAAGACAAATACAAAAAACTAAAACAGCATCATTCATATGCTTCGCAAAAACTAAAATAGCATCACCACAAGATCTCTTAGGAAACTCATTTTTAACTATCAATTTTAATTTAAAAATATAATATAAAATCACTTACAAGGAATGATACTCTTTTATCATTAACCCTCTTTCATCCTTAGAATAGTCTTAGGAACAAATTTCTACTCTAACAAGCATATATTTGAGCATAATAACTATTTTAAGGTTTCTTCCATGAGTAGTAGTAGTATAAATGCAACCATCAAGCTAGAGATCATGCTTTGGTATCTGTGGAGATCCCAATCTCATGCCCTCATAGAGATTGTAGTGTGTAATAGTGTGGAGAGAATGTGGGTGAGTTGTAAATGGTAAAGGAGAATTCTATTGATGATGGAGAGAAGATGAGGTGAATCGCCAATTCTGTTCTTAGTGAGTGCAACCTATCCATAGTATGACATCCATGACCAATTGAAATCAGTAAGACTTTGAAATCCTACCTCGAGTATTATAACTATTATTTTGTGGTAAATTTTATTGCCATAATTCAATGTCAATTTGTGCTTGTGTTCTCTACGGTGTGTTGACTATGGGTGTCAAATGCTCTAGTCGGATCTCTCTCTCTTTCTCCTCTCTCTTCTCTCAACTCTTCTCTCTCCCTTAATCTTTCCTCTTTCTCTCTTCCTATACTCTCCCTAAATCCTTCTCTCTCCCCCTATCTCTTTTCTCTCTCTATCTCTCTTTCTATTTCTACCTCTCTCACTTCTCTCCTCTTCTTCTCTAACTTTACTCTCTCCCTAACTCTTGTCTCTCTCTTCATCTCTATATAAGTAGTCGTAGTCATAGTCGTGGTCGTGGTCATGGTCATAGTCGTAGTTGTGGTTGTGGTTGTAATCGTAGTCGTGGTCGTGGTCGTGGTTGTGGTTAGTGGTCCTGGTCCTGGTCGTCATAGTCGTAGTCGTATTCATAGTTGTAGTCGTGGTCGTGGTCGTGGTCGTGGTCATGGTCGTGGTCGTGGTTATGGTCGTGGTCGTCGTGGTCGTAGTCGTGGTCATGGTCGTGGTAGTAGTCATGGTTATGGTCGTAATCGTAGTCATGGTCGTCGTAGTCATAGTCATGGTCATGGTCGTGGACTTCATCGTAGTTATAGCCGTGATCGTTAAAGAAAATAAGAGAGGAGGAGGAAGAGAAAAAAGAAGAAGAAACGAGAGAGAGTGGGAGGAAATACATACAGCATAATAAAGAAAGAGAAAAAGAGAGAGAGATGGAAGGAGAGGAGAACAATTTAAAAAAGAAAAAAAGAATGATAACAAAAACAAATTGTTTGTCGTAACGTAGACAAAATGGAAAACGATGAAGGTCTTGTTGTTCAAGATCGCGAGGCATATCTTAATCATCATGTCCCATGTCCTTACTCTCAATGCAAGCTGGCAATTAGACAAAAACGTCGATTGTCTATAGAACACATACGACGTTTCGACGAGTTTCAATCTGAGATCATTGATCAGGAGATTGCAAATTTTCAGCAAACGGTAAGAAAAGTTAATATCAATCATGCATTGTACTCGCAAGCTAATTGAATACCATATACAAGAAGATTGGGTGTGGCTGGCAAATTTTCCATCCAGGGAGGTGATCACGTCTCGTCCCAAGGAGGAGTACACCCTTTGCGGCAAATTAGAAGAGTTCGTGGGCGTGCAATGGATGGAGTGCATGAGCCAATCCACCACTTGCAAGGCACTACCCAATCTATACCGTCAATGCCAGAGGAGACAGGTAGCCTTCCAGACCTACCTACAACCTTGGAGCCTGAGATGGAGGCAATGATCGATGCATTGATTTCCATGTATGTCGAGACTTCTAATCCGCTTAGAGAGGAAGCATCCATATCATTATATGATGGATGTCGAGTATATCACCTGAAGACACTACTTGCACTCCTAAGTGTGCAAGCAAAATACGGGTGGAGCGATGCAAGTGTAACCGAGTTGTTCAGGTACCTTGTACGTACGCTTCGTTGATTTCTTTTCGACACTATTATTAAAAGCATTTGTGCTTTTTCAAGGTGTTTTATGATTTTTTTCAGATTATTGAAATATCATATATTACCACCTGTAAATACCATGCCTGAGTCTCGTGATGATATACGACATATTTTACGAAAGCTTGGCATGGACTACAACAGCATCCATGCATGTATCAACGATGGCATACTGTTTCGAGGAGAATATGAGACTATGGAGACATGTCCAAAGTGTGATGCTCATACGTATCGACAAGACTTGCAAGGACAAACCATCCCTCAAAAAGTTCTCAGACACTTTTCGCTTATCCCCCGCATAAACCACATGTTTCATAGGTCCAGCATGGCGAGCTTGACAACGTGGCATGCGAGAATAGGTTCATAGATGGAGTTCAACGAATATCAGTGGATTCACACGCATGGAGCCACATTGACTCTACCTTCCCAAGCTTTGCCCGAGAGACAAGGAATCTTCGGCTCGATCTTGCAATGGATGGTGTGAACCCATTCGGTCTACGCCATCCATTCGATCTTGCAATGGATGGTGTAAACCCATTCGGTCTACACTCAACTTCTTACAGTGTGTGGCCTATAGTCCTTATCAACTACAATATCCCTCCATGGCTTTCTACAAAGAAAGGACATCTCATCCTTCGCTTACTTGTCCCCAGCCGCTACAAAGTCAAAAATATAGACGTGTATCTTCGTCCATTAGTCAATGAGCTTAAGATTTTGTGGGAGGAGGTCACCGTGCAAGATATGAGCAAGCGCAATGGTCAACAATCTGTCAATATTCGAGCCATTGTCATGTGGATGATGCATGACTTTTTGGGATTCGAAGAGTGCTCAGGTAAATAGGCTTCCATTCTCGTTGGTAATATCTATATTTTATCTCATTCAAGTTTGTATTCACTGGATAGAGGTGTTCTGGTTACCTCAAGTTATCATGCATATTCATTGTGCGGGCCACAGTTAGACTCTCGAAGGTCACGAACCATGAAGAAGATGGGATATCAAGGACACACCGCTTTCTTGCCAAAGGATCATGAACTCAGGGAAGGTTTTCTTGGACAACCTCCAACACGTATGAATGCTGCAAGCTGGTACGAGCTGAAAATGGTCCACGGGAGTCACATCCAAACAGAATGCGGCGGTTCTCAGTTTTCTACGAGTTGCCATATTGGACCCACTTACAAATCAACCACTTGTTGGATTCCATGCATATTTCCAAGAATGTGGGCAACTTGCTATGGGACCACATCACAGGAAAGAGAGACACTATAGGGGCACGAATGGATTTGAAGGAGGTAGGCAAGATGGAGGCGTTTGGGCCGCACTCAAGTCTATCTGCACTTTGATGGGTATGATACATTCTCTTAGGTCTGTATTTTCTAAAGGCGACCAATTATCAGGGCTAAAATCCCATGACTGCATAATATATGTCAAGTTTGTACTACGAATGGATTGTAATTGGCATGCGCATTTTGCTATTTGGAGTGTAGCCATTGTTCATAATGCTTTCTCATTTGTGGCAGTTTGTGTACTACTGATCGCGATCGCAGGATGCCTTACTCCAGAAATACACGTGGCCATTTACAGGTTGTCGACTTTGGTGCAATGGATCTCACAGAAGGAGATTAAGACGTCTTCTATTGAATCTGCAAGGCAGGAAGCAGTGGAGACGGACTGTCTCTTTGAGAAATACCTGCCTACGAGCATGCTCACGATACAAATCCACCTTCTTGTGCATCTTGTAGATAAAGTAAAGATTGCTGGACCTGTCCATACGCGATGGATGTTCTTCTTGGAGCGCTTCATGGAAACCCTGAAAGGCTTTGTGCGACAACGAGCTCGGCCAGAAGGTAGCATGACTGAAGGTTGGTTGGTGTCTGAGGCAATAGTGCATATTTCACAATGGCTACCAACACGGTGGATCCAGACAACAAAATGCTATGGTCACTGAAGGCAGATTATAGACTGACCAGAGATGTGGTGGTTGGAAATGGGATAGAAAAAAGAATGGATGCTGCAATAGAGGAGAAGGTGAATCGCTTTTGTATGTTGCACCATGCCTCTATGGAGACATGGCTTGCCAAGTACTAGATCACTAGGCAAGATTGAGAGGAAGCGCGATCTGAATTTTGACGTAGTACGTGCCATCGGATTGATTCGATATCTCGAGGGCATGGAGGAGATGCCGTGGTTCATGTCAATGCGATGGTTGCATGGAGCTTTGACCGCAGCGTCTCGCGAAGGGGCGGATGTCTCAATAGAGGAGTGGAAATTCTCGAGGGGATATAGTCCAAAGGTGATGATGTGTTTAGGATTTATTGTATATGTATTTTATATGCGACAACTAATTTGAGTGTTTCAATGTACAGTACAAAATATATAGTGCAGCGTGCTCGAGCGGACGACATTTTTGCGTGGAGCATATTGACAAAATGTGCTCCTCCACAATGGACTGTGGTATCATGGCAAGGTTCGAGCAAGAGAGCCGACGACGAGCAACGGATCCAAACACAGTTATAAATGAGACGGAGTATTTTGGGAACTTACAAAGTATTGTTACAGTGGATTACCATAGCTTCTCCATGATACTATTCGATGTGCAGTGGTTCAAAGTGGTACTTGAAGGAGCTGGAGCAACAGTTCGACGAGGTCCATTTAGATTTCTCGAAATAGATTCCGAAAAAAAATGGACGGATTTGCGCAACACCTTTGTGTTGCCAGCCCATTGTGAACAGGTGCATGAACTCATTTATTTGTTAATTGTATTACGACATGGTACATATCACAATAGTTTAATCTCTCTTGTACGTGTTTGTGAACAGGTAATCTTCTATCCAAACCCCCAACAACCTCGATGATGATATGTTATACCTTCAGCTCCCCGAAGTGCGAGAGTATATGATCAAAGCGATGTTTCGAGCATAGATGAGGACAATATACAAATAGAGGGGTCGATATTGCAAGGGGTGGAGACCACCGAAAGCTTGGAGTATGTAGAGGAGCTAGCATCAGCTAACAATGATGGAAATACAGGAGTCCAAGAATTCTTTGAGAACGAGGTGGACTCATCCTTTTGTGGTGACATGTCTATCGACCTTCTAGTGTATACGAAGTTGTGTCAGGAGATTGACATGGGACCATAGGATACTTCATACTTGGAGCATCCACTTACTCAATTCGTTGACTAATCGCTTATAAAAGTACATAAGATATGCATTTTAAGTGAGATCATTTTTTTAGGATTTATATTACCATGCTCCGTCTATAGAGGTGGCACCCCTATGGATGCTACTCCGATAGATACTACCCTGGTCGGTACACCGAAGGGGTCTCCTAGATATGCCCAAGAGCGTGGACGTAGGTGGGAGAGGACCCATCTTAGGCATATGGCGAGGGGATATGCCTATCTTGTCGATGATAGGTCAGGAGCCATCATCATGAATGATGAGGGGAGGGTGATGGCTCACATAAGAGAGTTGTGCAAACAAGTTTTTCGGCACAACGTCTTAGATCATTGGAAAAACATACTGGAGGGGAGCAAGGACTACATAGTAGCATCCTTGCATGAGGAGTTTCCGATTCCAGCCACAGTAGATAGATTTTCTACGGGCTGGATGATGGATTGCATACGTGCATATATGTCACACAGACGATCAGACACACACAAGGCACTCAAGAGTGGGGCTACAAAGCTCGAGAGGCTAGACGCAGACGACTGGCGCCGACTGAGGGAGGAGGCTACAAATTCTCAAGGACGTTGGAGTCAGCAGCGCGAGGCGGCGAGGGCACGACTAGAGACCGGAGTGGTCCATCATCTTGGGAGTGGCGGCCATATGACATATCTGGAGGACTTTGTAAGTTTTTCTTTTGTTTTGCTTGCTTATTTTTTTGCAATATCCTTTGTACTAACAATCATGTTTCTAACAATTAGTATTTTGTTTTCTTTGCAGCACTCCATTACAAATCGCGATCCGACCAGCCTTAAGACTTGATATGCAGAGAGGCACGGTCTCACTGTATTGATCAACCGATTATATAGACGCGGTGGCCCTGTAAGTCACTCATCTTTCTTGTTCGTAGTTACCATGTTTAATTAGAATACATTATTGTATGGTGGACTAATGTGTTGTTGTTTCTTTTTTTGCAGAGTCCGTTCAATGCTCCTTTGCGACGGGACGAGCTTTCAGATGGCGAGGATATGCAACTCGCCCTTGGATCCCTGGAGCTCACACAACCTTCTTTTTTTGTCACCTGATCTGTGTAGACATTTTCTATGTAGTAGTGATATCTTATCATGATTGTACCAGTCGCTTTCATTATGCAATCATGTATTTATTTCATGTATGAGTGTTATGATTTCAGTACACTTTGTTTTTGTTTACACGAGCATTGTACACAGTGCAGAAACTATTTTGTATGGCCCAAATAAAGCACACAGTGCTATCTGCCCTGCCACAAAAAAAAATCCCTGTTACTGTCGCTATTAGCATCGCAAATTTTCCCATTGCGTCATTATTAGCGTTGCAGAGCGTCATTATCAGCGTCGCTATTTGCGACGCTAATACCGATGCAAATAGCGAAGCTGATAACGACGTTGATATCGACTGTTCTATGGCGTCGCCAATAACGACGCTTTTTGTGACGATGGGAAAAAATTTTGTTATTTACATTTTCGTCGCTTTTAACGTTGGTATAAGCCCTATATCTTGTAGTGTTTCCAACATCTCCAATGCATATTGCCTTTGTATCAGCCATATACCATGAGGGGTGTCAATAACCTCAATACCCAAGAAGTATCTCAACAAACCAAGGTCATTTATATCAAACTCTCTATGTAATTCATGCTTGACTTCAACAATCTCCTTCTCAATTGTACCTGTAATAATGAGATCATCAACATAGATGACAACAACAACCATACCATATTTTGTATGCCTCACATAAAGTGAATAATCAGCTTTGCTCTTCTGAAATCCCATACTGCATAAGAATTTGTTGATTCTATCACACCATGCTCTTGGTGCTTGCTTCAGTCCATATAACGCCTTCTTCAACCTACATACATAATGTGGGTATTTTGGATCTACATAGCCCTCTAGTTGATCCATGTATACTTTCTCTTCTAAGTTGCCATTCAAAAATGCATTTTTCACATCCATTTTATAAAGCTTCCAACCATAGATAGAAGCCAAAGCAATCACCGATCTCACTGTCGCCATTTTAGCTACTGGACTGAATGTTTCTTCATAATCCAAACCATTAGTTTGTGCATATCCTTTTACAACCAGCCTTGCTTTATACCTCTTAAGGGAACCATCTGACTTACATTTGACCTTATAAATCTATCTACATCCAATGGATTTCTTGCCATGAGGTAATTTCACCAAATCCCAAGTCTTGTTTTTCCTTAGTGCATCCATCTCTTCATCCATTGCTTGTCTCCACTCTTTGCTCTCTACTACTTCTTCAAAGCAAGTAGGTTCCACATGTTGTACATACGAAACCATGTATGCATAATGCATCTTCATGAACCCATTATAAGTCAATCTATCAACTGGGTACCTTACCCTTTTTTACCTTCTCAATTGAGGTGCACTACCATGTGTCTCAATTGATCTAGCATGTGGTGGAACATACTTTCCTGCAGTTCTAGTGCCAGGTTTTTTAACATGCGGAATGCCATACTCATCATCTATAGATTCATCTTCTGAACTTTCAGCCATAGGTATCTTTCCTTTCGCAACTTCTGCACTCCTTTGTGCACTTCTCAATCTACCACTCCATGGACTATAACTGCCACTACTTTCCACGTTCTCTTGAGGTCTTGAAGCATCTTCCACATGCTAATTTTTAGCCTTGTTGTTTGCTGAAATTTTCCTTCCATAGCCATCATCATCATTGCTTTCATAGGAATCAACATCCATTGCAATTTTGGACTTGTACCATGATTCATATTCACTGAATCTGACATCCCTGCTTATGTATACTTCCTTACTCACACGATCATAGCATTTTTATCCCTTCTTCTCATCAGGATATCCAAGAAAAATGCATTTTATAGCCTTTGGTTCCATCTTCTTTCTCAAATCATCTGGAACATGAACATAACACACACATCCAAAGACTCTAAGGTATGCAACATTGGGTGTCCTGCCATACATTTTCACATATGGTGATATATTATGAGTCAAGGTTGTAGGTGTTCTATTCATAATGTGAAGTGTAGTATGCATTGCTTCTGCCCAATATGACAATGGCATGTTCGTTTGGTTCATCATTGCCCTTCCAACCTCTGCAATGATCCGATTCTTCCTTTCAGCCACACCATTTTGCTAAGGTGTGTACCTACATGTCAATTGCCTTTTATACCATGATCTTTCAAGAAGTCACAAAACTCATATGACATGTACTCTCCACCATTATCTGACCTCAAACATTTTAAGTAGCATCCAAACTACTTTTCAGCCATAGATTTAAATTCCAAAAACTTTTCAAATGCTTCTCTTTTATGCTGCATAAAGTACACCCAAGTCATTCTGCTAAAATCATCAATGAAAGTGATATAGAATCTACATCTTCCGCTCATGGAAACATTTTGACATGGGCCCCAAATATCTGAGTGTACCATTTCCAAACGATAGCTGCTTATTCTCCCCCTCTTTGGAAATGGAAATTTGGACTACTTGCCAAATTGACAAGCCTCACATACATGATCAAAATTCACATATCGAAAATGTGGTAGACCATGAACTATCTGTCTTGATTGCATTTGCTTCAATCTTTGCAAATTGACATGACCAATCCTTCTATGCCATAATTCCACATCCTTATCTTACCCATGTCCTTTCTCAACATGAGCTTCGTGTGAGGACTTCCATTATTAAGAATGGAAAATACTCCATGTCCTTGACTTCTTGCATAGAATAATACTGTGAAGGACATACATAAGCAACCCTACATTTTCATGTGTATGGAATTATAAAGAAATACCTTAATGGAACTTATGTGTTTGTGTGTGAACTCTCACATTGTGTCTTTGGCTAACTTTGGTAGAGTTCAACTATAGTCTATGAATTTGTAGCATGGGCTCCCTTGAGATCATACATACATTTGGAGCCATATTGGATAGATGATATCAAATTTTGAATGCAAAATTTATTTTTAAAAACATCAACAATAACAATGACAACATGTCAATAATCACATTCGCGGGGGATATATGTAATGAAGTATGAAGAGGAGAGAAGAAAAGTACACATGTAAATTTGCAATAGTAATTGAAGTATGAAGAGGAGAGAAGAAATGATAGTTATGAGTCACGCGTTCAAGATGTAGGGCTAAAAATCAAATTGTATTTCGTAGAAGCATCCAAGTTTCATACATATGAATCATAGATCAATTGTAGGACTCACATTTCATCATGGACATTACCAAGATTAGTCAAATGCCATATACATCGTTATGGTTATGAGTAGACAACATACATCCTTCTTGAAGGAGGTATCCCAAATAATGAGCAAGGGGAAACAAGCAACATAACTTCTTTCAAATGACAATTTAAAACACAGTGACATAAACAAAAAAATCCCAAGTCATCGTATTGAAAATGATAATAGACATCAAAATAGGCTAGATACTCACTAGTCATCGTATGGGGAGATACTTGCCAAACCATCTATTGCATCATCACCTACTTTTGTGAGCTATTAGCCACCTCCTCAATCTCCATCTTCTTTCCATGAAGAAAAGGTAAAATGCACTCAAGAAGTAGCTTTTACATACATGATTGTAGTGGAGCAGAAGTGTTTTATATAAGAATTATCAAGAGAATTTACCTAAATATTAACATCACCATCTATGTTCTCATCATCTAGTTAAATTCATATTCTATTATAAAACTTGTTTTTTCTCTTGTCATTTTGTAGGTAGCATATGTCAAAGTTATTATTGCACAGATCAGATGCAAGACTTGCACGTAGCAAACCAACAAAGCTCTCCCTCACTCTCTTTTCTTTTAAAAATGGATAGCATGACTCATAAAACTCAAAATAGACTAAAAGAATAGTAAAGTAAATTTGAATAGCACACTATTGGATGTTGTACATGGAGTGGGCATCTCCTCCATGTCATATTTATAATATTAAAGTGAATCTTGATTTGCCTAGGCGTATCCCCATGTCGATCACCTAACATTCCATTGAATAATATCCTACCATATCACCAAGTCACTAAGTGGATACCAACTCATGTAGAGCTCAACATCTCAACACTCTCTCTTAGGTGGCTCAACATGATTTTGTGAGTCCCAAGCATAGTCTTCAAGCATTGAAGCTTCTCAACTACTAAGGCTTTGGTGAAATTTGATCCTCTATGCTAGCATAAACCAAGTCAATATCACCTATTACAATCCACTCTCAAATGAAATGGTAATGAACCTCGATGTGTTTAGTTTGCACATGATACACTCATTTCCTAGCAAACTGAATACTACTAAGTTATCATAGTATATGATAACCTTCTTGTCGACATGCATTTCCAAATCACCAAGGAGCTTGCATAACCAAACTATCTCACATGCTGCAATTGCAGCATCTTTGTACTCTATGTCTATACTAGGTAAGGCAATTATCAATTGTTTCTTACTACTCCAACTAATAGCATAACTACCAAATGAAAACATAAAACCACTAGTAGATCTCCTGCTTGTTGGTACACTTGTACCATAGAATAAGATATAGTCCAATGTAGACTTGACATAGCATAAGATACAGCACACTAGATCCAAGTGTGGCTTTTATGAAAGCTACATAGACTGATTCTTGAAACCAACTATGTAGTTTAGGTCTGGCCTAGTGATTATCACACAGATAAGGTTGCCTACAATCTTCCAATTCATAGTGACATCCTTAATCCAATCACCCTTATGTATACTGAACTTAGCATTAACATCCAAAGGTACAGAAATGGGCTTGCAAAGAGTTATACCATAATTTTTCAACATATCCAAAGCATATTATCTTTGTGACAACCATATACCCTCTAGAGTATTGATTATCTCTATGATGAGAAAATAACACAACTCTCCCAAATCCTTCATTTAAAATTCAACTTTGAGAAGACCTTTCAAATTGTTAATCTTTGTCTCAATATCACCCACAATGATCAAATCATCTACATATATAGTAATGACCATAATACTTGCATCACTCTCATATATATGGAATGGGTGATCAACCTATGCTCTACAAAATCCAATGTTGGTAAGGTATTTTGTAATCCTGTCACGGCATACCTTAGGTGGATGCTTTACGAATAATCTAGATGAATTTCACTCACATAACCAAGTGACTACTCCACATAAACTTCCTCTTGCAACTCTCCCTACAAGAAGACATTCTTACTATCCATTTGATGCATGATCTAACCTTTTGATGCAACCACTACTATAACAACCCTTATAATGGACATTTTAGCCACTAGAACAAAGGTCTCCTCATAATCAATAACCTTTGGCAACTAGTCGTGCCTTATAGTGCTCAATAAATCCATCTAACTTATGCTTTGACCTTGTAAACCCATTTGCAACAAATAGCTTTCTTGCCTTCAAGTAAGGGCACTACCTTCCATGTGTCATTATCCATAAGTACAACCAATTCTTCATTAATCCCAATACTCATTACCCATTGCATCCTCAAAACAAGTGGGTTCCACATCCTACAGCTGGCTTTTCTAGTCTACTTGACCTACGTGGACCTAGATTACTACCAGATGCTCTAGAATCCTCTTATGTCTTTCGTACACCATGTGTTTTAATTGAAAGAATCCCAAACTCCTCATCTAAGCTCTACTCAGAGCCATCTAAATTAGCATCAACATGAGAGAAACCAAATGATACATATGTCATAATATGTGAGTCCCCAACTTTCTCTTTACCTTTTTTTGATATATGTGTTTTTACTTGGTGGAGTAACATGTGATCTCAATCTACCACTTCAAGATCTATCAATAGAACCATAACTAGGAGACTCTTGTAGTCCAATCAATGTCTATGATTGTTGACTTGTTTTTGGTATACCCACAATCTCATGCTCATCAACCCTAACTGTATTTTGCACATTACTATACCAACTACTCATTTCATCAAAATCAATATCCCTGCTAACTCTCAACTCACATATAACATGGTTATAACATCTATATCCCTTTTAGTCAAGAGAATATCCAACAAATACACATTTTTCTACTTTGGGATCCAATTTTCTATGCAAATCATCACAAATATGCACATAAGCAATACATCCAAATACTTTCAGATGGGATAGATTTGGCTTTCTACCTATAAACTTCTCTTCGAGTATCATACATGTACATTAGCAAACAATCAGTATCGTATTCATAATACATATAGCAATAGCAACAACTTCATCCCAATAGTAATGAGGCAAGTTTCTTTCTAATATCAGTGCACGAGCCACCTCTACAATATGCTTATTTTCCTCAATAACTCCATTTTGCTACAAAGTATATCTACATGTATACTACCTTTATATACCATTTTTCTGCACAAATTTAAAAAACTCATTCAAGAAATATTATCCCCCTCCATCCAACCTTAGGCATTTAATATGCAACCCTCTCTCCTTCTCAACCAAAGCCTTAAAGCTTTTAAAGTGAGTGAGTATCTCAATTTTCCCACACATGAAGTAAACGTATACTTTGTGAGTATGATCATCAATGAAGGAAATATAATACCTACAACCACTCAAAGTTGTAGTCTTTGTAGGATCCCACACGTCAAAATGTATCAATTCAAGCATATATGCTTTGAGTAATAGAGTGAGTTTCATCATCCCCTATCTTCACATAACTCAAAGACTCTAGACTACATATCTCTCTAAACCACTCTCCACGAGAATCGATGCAATGAGAGGCATCTAAATCTACATATTGTACATCATTCTTTGATGAACCTCAATAGTCATAGTACTCATAAAGTCTTGCATAACAAACAATTGTTTACTTTTGTCATCATTGTTTTGGTTGTACTAGATGCATAATTACCTTGTTGCTTTTTTTCATTTCTAATTTCAACCTTCTTTTTGAAGCAATTTTTAGAAATGTGGCCTTTTTTTTCACAATGCTAGCACTCTCTACTATCACCAAATTCTATTGCCTATTAGAATCTGCAACCTATCCTCTTTGACTCCCTCTTCCTTAGGAATGTTCTCCACTATTGTGATGTGCATCATAACCTTGACCACAATCACTAGCTTGCCTCTACCATGACCTCTACCTCTACTAGTAAAGTAAAACACTTATTCAGCACTTTTTTTGCTTTGAGAAAAAGAGGAATCCAAGCCAAGGTTATTCTCCTCAAGTATGAGCATAGAAATCAAGTTTGCAAAATTAGGGATATCATTCATTGTATTCATAAATGACCTAAAACTCTTTTATTCATCTCTAAGTCCATCTAAGCATGTATAAACAATATCATCCTCGTCAACTACCACACTGATAGATCCAATAGCTTCTATAATACTCTTGAACTTCAAGGCATAATCATTAATAGATAGGTTCCTTCTTTTCACTTGGTTCAACTGCAACTTGAGTTGCAGCTTTCTAGCCTTTGTATTTACTTCAAAGAACCTTGTCAAATTCTTCTATGCAATAGCGGGGTTTCAGATTCCTGCAAATAGCCCATTATGCTATCTATGACATTGATAAATAGCCAATACATGATTTTACTTTGTGTTTGCTCCCAAAATTTCTTAGCCTTTAATTATTTTGCAATAGCATTTCATACATGAACTTTAGGTGCTACTACCATTATCTTCTTCAATGTAACTCCAAACACCTGTGCCCTTCACAAAATTTGTCATCTTGGACTTCCATGTAGGATAGTTGTTCTTATCAAGCTTCTCGTTGCCAATCTAGTTGAAGTTGTCAGACATCTTAACAAAATAAAAAACCTTGCAAAAATATGTAATCTAGAAGAAAGTTGATACGAGGTGTACCACAACTAAACACACAGTCTTTTTCACTGATTAGACAACAATAACCACAATTTGCAATCTATACGCAAATGCATTTTGTCTACAACCCAGTAAACACTTGAAACCTTATAGTTTCAAAATCTATAATCTATAATCTATACATCTGTAAATGGCGGACACAACCAAACTTGCAATATATCCAAAACTACTATTGGGACCACTTACAAGTCTAGAACAGAGGCCAAAATGACCTCAGATGCTAAAATCACAGCAGAAAAGTCCTGAAGGCTATATCTACAGTATATACACTATTCATTTTGCTCACAAAGTTTCACCACAATGGGAGGTTGCAATCCTCTGTCAGCCTTAGGAGCCTCCTACGGAAATAACCTAAGGAAAATTGGGCAAAGTGAAAGAGCTTCTTACCCATTGCTTGCTTGCTTGCTTTTATACACCTATGCCTTCACCTTAGCTTCCTATCAAGATTTACACAACCATGGGACGACTCTGATACCATGAAAATAGATAAGAGGGAAGAGAGACGAATCACCCAAGAGCACACATGCATAAAAGAAATGGAGACTTGAGAACACAAAGAGATAGGACTAAAATCTTATTCTTCTTCTTTCACATAAAAAAACTAAGTCTACAACATGATAAAAGACTAATATGAAAGTACCACATTATATGTGTTCACAAGATCACTAAGTGTGAACCTGCTAAGAAAAGAAGAGGTGGCACAATGAATGTGCCATAACCAAGGATGGACTGTGTGGACGTAGTCCAGTTGTAGAATCACTAGCATATACTCATGTTGATCACCTAGCACACCAGTATGAATAATATCCTACCACATCACCAAAACACATAGTCAGTGTCAACTCATGTAGAGCTTGACATCTCAATAAATTTTTCTTCAAGTTTCTATACTTTATTTTTCTAATCTTCGAGGGAATTTTGAAATATATTTAAAGAACCCTGAGATTGAAATGAAAATTGGTGAGTGTTATATAACATTGATTGATAATAATGATACAATTTAAGATCGCCACCCAAGCGTTTGCAATAACCTAGTAGACCTTGTTCACCATCCCCAATAAAGTGAGTAATGGAGAAGTGGAATTAAAATATGGATTTAGCCTAGTACTAGGATTGTTACGATATAAGGATTATTGCATCTAGGCTATGCTTGTTGTGAGGGGTCTTTGTAAGAGCATACTCTTTATCCACTCAAACATGCAAATCCACTTTTCTTTTACTATTACTTGTCCCTAAGCGCTTTCATTAGGAAATGAGGTAGGTGCAAAAATGGAGTAGAGTGAGTTTGTCACAATAATAATGATTTAGAAGGATTAGAGAGCAAAACAATGCATGAAAAATGCTTGGATGTGCATACAATATGGTTGAGAACCATTAGAGATGGGAAATACCAATTTTCAAGAGGGGAGGAAAAAGCTCACTTTTTGGTATCATAATTAATTTTTCTTACTGATCTAGCACTTAGAAGGAGTAGTGGGACATAAAGAGGGTATGTAACTACCTCTACAAGGTCCCAAGAAACACTTATGAGGGACTAATCAAGGATTAAGGAATATTAATCAATTTCTTACAAGGCCCTTTTTGAGTCCATATTTCCCCTAATGCAATTACTTGCAACTTTGAAACAAATCAAAGAAATCTTGCAAGAGAGAGGGGCACATCCATGTAATGAATGGGCGCTAATAGATGATGGTTTTGGAAACTCTTTGAAGCATATAAAACCATTTGTTAAATAGATGCTCTCAACGACTAGGAATCAAACACCTTCATCAAATGTGCATGACTTCTCAATTCTAATAAAGAAAAAAAAGGTGTCCATGTAAGGACACTTAGACTATGAGGCCTCACGTCATGAGGATGCTTCCAAGTCATAATTTTCATGTATTCAAGTCCTCTTCTATGTTGAATGTATGCAATCAACTTGGTTAACTTCTTATTCAAACTTGATTCAAGTATTGTTCAAGCTTGACTCTATTCATATTCAAGAAGTTGTTTATGCCAGTTATGCACTTGTAATTGCAACCTAAATGTTGTTGAATCCTAATGTGTCGACAATGTGTATGACCTTTCTCTTAGATCTAGGAGAAAACCCAAGCCAGATGTGCATGTCGTAAGGTTGATGTGGCTAGAAGAGGACTTGATGGTATGTGTGTAAAGGGTTTTTGAGGATCCATGGTGTCTAAGGAGGGATATAACTAAAAGGAAGTGTGGATGCATGTGTTGTCTAGGGTGGAGTGGTTGGATATTCTAGGTCAAAGATTGAAGTTCCAACTAGACCTTGGGGGTAAACCTATAAAAGGGGCCTGTAGTAATTGAATTAACCTAGCATTTAATGCCTATAAAACAAGAAATATAATAGGAAATGCCAAACTGCCATTAATCTCAGCACTAAGGAATCCATGGATACTACAAATACAAGGAAGAAGATGACAAACATGTAACAACTAATGTTAATTCTAAAATGAGTGTCCTTCTTAGCTTCTTGAAAAATATGTCAAATATGATTACATTGGAACCTTTTGCCCCTTTTATAGCCATCCCTAAAGCTTGCCCTAAAACTAGTTGGCTAATATTTACATGGACCAAAATTTACTTCATTACAATCCATCCCTACCTAGCAAGTTTTGTCCTCAAAACCTGAAAGAAATGGAAAAATACAAGGATGCATCATGTAAGGAGAACTCCATCATTAAAAAAATGTTTTTGAGTTTTCTCCATAAAGTAATGAAGAGTCCACCATAAGATAAGCATCATTATATCTCGATAACAATAAGAAACTTGACTAGTGTCCCAAAACATGACTGGTGTACTAATAAGCATGTCATATCTTGAGGTAGAGACCTCTGATTGCCATGTGTAAGGCACAAAAATGTAGATAACAATCTAGGGTATTCATCCAAGCCTTAAAAATCTATATTTAATGATGTCATGCTATTAATTTTATGGTAGAACTTTAATACAAATTTATGTCCACTGCCTTATAGCTTAAAAATCTTCACTATCCCATAAGTATGGTCACATTGGCAGCTCTCCTTAAGCTTGAGGATAAGAAGACATATCACATATGATATTTTGAAACTTTCCATTCAATATGTAAGGAATTATTTTGCATGAAATTAGCCCAAACCACCCAAATCAAATGGTATTCTTTCATAATGGTTGTCAATGATAGAAAAATTGTCATCAAGCATAGATCTAAATCACCTGAATCAAATAGATATGAAAAATCATTTCCACATTCATCTCTATAATTCCCTAGCATATCCTCATAATATGCATTTCCATCATATGCATCACCTTAATATGCATCCACTTCATATATATCTACATCATATGCATCAAAAGTAGTGTGATGTTCTTCTCTTTCTGGGCTTTGATCAACTGTGAGCTGAGACATACCATCAATAAAACATTCATTGAGTTGGTCAAGGTCTTCAACACAGTTATCTTTGTCTAGCTTGTCATTGTCCATTGCATTATTCCATGCAGGCTCTTCTTCTTCATGCTCTTCCACTTTGTCACATCCATGTTCATCATTGTCATCCAGATCTTCTTGATCTTCCTCATTTTCTTCACCTTCATCTACATATCTAACTTCATGTTATTGCTCTTAATTGACTGGCTCTCACCTAGCACACAAAGAAACACTAAACTAGGGTACCGAGCAGCAAAATATATGCTTGGAGCCTTGATCCTCACCATGAAACCTGAAAACACACCTCTCTTGCACTAACAGTGCACACACACAAAAGACCCAAGACACATCCACACTGATCAAGAAACACGATCAGGAAGTTCCTATTTCAAGTTCACGCACCAAGAATCCATAGTTTTTTGCACAAAGGTAGAGCAAGAAGGAAGATGGACAAAGAAAGTTTGGAAAAGAGGAAAGAAAGAAGTTAAAGAGACACCACAGTCTATCGTGCTCCAACCTCCTCAACCACTTTTTCCCAAGAAGCCCAATTGCACCCTTTTGAACCTTATTAAATCAAATATTTTCCAGCATACATAAAGACTAAGGTAGGAGCCTTATGTGTTGCATGTATTCTAGGAAATATTCTTAAGATTTTAAAATAAATGAACATATGCAATGGCTTTTATAGCTCCAAGCCGAGCATTTACAACACATAAGAATATATCAATGAAGTTTAACTTAGATGCAATAGAACAAAGATTTCGATAAAGTGAATAATTTGTTGATGTAGAGCCCCAAATCTTTTAGCCTTTTTGGTGACAAAATCAGAGGCTATCATTCCTCCCACACTTTAATTGGTGAGGTCACATGAACCAAAGAACCATAGCACACTTGCATTTGAAGCTTCAAGAAACACTGCCACATTTTTTTTATTCTTTCACACTTTCGTGGATCTTTTGTCCACTTACTCAACCTCTATCTCTTGTCTTTGACTTGTTTCTTTTACTTCAATCAACAATGAATGATAAGGAAGAAATACCATGCCACTTTGGTATTGGAACGAACACCATCTTCATGAGGGAAAAATAGGGAAATTCCACCACTTCAACACCAAAAAGGTATAAAACCCACAAATGATCACCTTGAAGCACTCCCGCTCTTAAGATGTATCTTTGATGTTCCCCCACCTGTGTGATCTAATACTTTGGCTCTATTTTCAAAAGGAAAGATTGATATGAAAGCGTCATTGTACCATTGCATATGAACTAGCTTTTTGGAAACAAAACTAAACCTTAGGGTTTTAAGGTTTTCATAAAGCTAAAAGATTACCTTATCCTTCTTTTTGGTTGCTGCCTTGCTGCCTCATGTTGATGCCGCGTGGATGAGGGCGCAAGAAGGGCAAACAATCTGTCGTGAATCTGCGAGAGAGGCAAGAGCAGAACAGATCATCGTGGATGACAGAGCAGGAGAGAAACAAGTCGCCATCAATCATCATTTCTTCTATTGTGTTATGGATGACAAGATGAATAGGTCGCCTTTCTTGCTTCCTCTTCTCCTTTTTCATCATCATCATCATCACCTTCTTCTTCTTCTTCTTCTTACATTAATAATCCAGGACTGACTTTGTCCTCTTGCAGCTCCTCCTCTCCCTTCTTCTACTTCTGCTTCCGCTTATGAAGACATGCAGGCCTAACTTTGCTCCTGGCCATTGCATGCCTTCCACTGAGCGTATGGAAAATGGCGTGCAAGAGATATTGTGCCTTATTTCCTGCACGAAGGCGATGGAGGCGTACGACCGGCAGATCATACCCTGGAAGAAAGACTCGTTTACATGAGCCAGCATGCAAGCCAGGGGTGCACATGGATGGTTCTTTTAATATAAAGCTTCTTGCTTTTGTTCATAATCAGATCCATCTTTCTCCTTCTTCTTACTTTCCTCTAATCCTAGAAAACACAACATATGAGAACACATATGCATACAACTCCCTGCTCTCCAAAGATCTTCAACACCTGCTCTTTACTTCGCATAATCCATGGCTAGCCCCATCCTGACAACAAAACCAAGATTGAAAGAAACACTAAACCAAGGTATTGAGTAGAAAAATATATGCTTGGAGCTTTGCTCCTCACCATGGAACCTGCAAACACACCTCTCTTGCACTAAAAATGCACACATACAAAAGACCCAAGACACATCCACACTATTCAAGAAACAAGATCAGGATGCTCCTCTTTCAAGCTCACACACCAAGAATCCATAGCTTTCTGCACAAACGTAGAGCAAGAAGGAGGATGGACAAAGAGAGTTTGGAAAAGAGGAAAGAAAGAATTTCAACCACAATCTATCATACTCCAACCTCCTCAACCACTTTTTCCCAAGAACCCCAATTGCACCCTTTTGAACCTTTATTAAATCAAATATTTTCTAGCATACATAAAGATTAAGGTAGGAGTCTTATGTGTTGCATGTATTCTAGGCAAGATTCCTAAGGTTTTAAAATAAATGAACATACGCAATGGCTTTTATAGCTCCAAGCCAAGCATTTACAACACATAAAAATATATCAATGAAGTACAACTTAGATGCAATAGAACAAGCCAAGCATTTACAACACATAAAAATATATCAATGAAGTACAACTTAGATGCAATAGAACAAAGTTTTTGATAAAGTGAATAATTTGTCAATGTAGAGTCCCAAATATTTTAGCCTTTTCGGTGAAAAAAATCAGAGACTATCATTAATTATCCTCTTACTTATCATCCACAACTTCAATAAGTAAAGTATTCAACATCACATTTTTTCGTCCCATTTTACCATACTTTCCAAACTCTTTGGGCTAATGCTCAAAAGAATTTATATCCTCATCAGTGAAGTAGGGTTGCCCATAAGAATAAACATAGTGGTCTAAAGTAAATGATCTTTGATGAACATGACATACACATGCTGCCCATAGGATCCATAACAATCTTGCCATAGGAACCATGCAAGGTAGATGAATCCTCATAAACATATGTATGTTGCCCATTCATGTATGACTGCCCATTTACATGCATATCAAAAGAGTTGGAACCATTCCCAAGTCCTTATGGCTATACCACATGATTTCCATACATGGAAGGCTATCCAAAATGGTTGCAAGGGTGTCCTTGCATTTGAGGATCCCTATTAAGCATAATGGTTGATATGTTGCTACCTTCCAAAATCATTATGACCATCACTTGCATAATGTTTCCCATCTTCATGACAAAGCACATTGCATATGTGTTTCCTAAAGCTATGATCATTATAGGTATATCCCTCATTATGTTTTCCATGTGAGGATGAAGCATGACAAGATCCATAATTGTCATGTCCATGAGCTAAAATTAAATAAGAAGTGTGTTCATAGACTGAAATATTATAGTATTTGCTGATGACGATACTCATTGCTAAGCTAATTCCTTTATCTTACTCTTGCAGTTCTACACATAATTTCTTCCACCATTTTTACCTTTGCTTGATCATATGTAGACCACAACTCTTTAAGAGCTCTAGATAATGGTAGTCCATGAGAGTCAAGACTATATTTCCTCCCATGAGAGACAATACCACATGCATTGGCATTATGTTGATATGCATTTTCTTAAAGATGCTCATAAAAGTAATTCCCTGCATGGATGCTAGAGGAATGCTTTTGAAGCCAATGTTTGTTGTTGCAACTGCTCCAATACACAAACTACACTGCTTTCCGTTCAAGTGTTGCCAAAATATCTAATGAAGTCAAGGCTTTTGCTTAACTTTCTTCACTCTACTAGAGTTGTAAAGGGCATTCAATATAGTTTGAAGTTTTCTATATGTTGATCAGTCCTAAATTTACATAGTCTTACATGTACATCCAAGTGAGTGGTAGCAACCTATTTCTCTTCTTCAAGACTTGATCGTCATTGCTCTTCAATCTAGGACTACACAATAGGTTGCATCATGTCTATTTGAAATTTTTCTTTGGGTTCCTTACTTGAATCTAAAATGATCCACAATATGATATCCAATAGGTTATGCTTTGGTGTTGAATACATACCTAAAGATACTATGATCATCTATCAAGTTGCTATCATTATCTGCAAGTCTTGACAAAATAGACAAGATGCTACAATGTATTAAAACCGCATGCAGAGAAATAAACTTTTCAAATAATGCAAATAAACCTGATGAAAACAAACAAAATTTTTAGATAATGCAAATATATCCCACATTGCTTGTAGAAGCACCAATTAATCTGGCAACAAAGTGTTGCTCCATACATTTAGATGTGTCTACCTCTATCAATTGATTCTCATAACTACTAAGTAGAAGATTTTGGCAGTTTGGTTTTTTCTTTTAATGCATGTAGGCCTAAGGAACAAAGCATACCCAATAGGCTATTGTGGACTTCCAAATCCAATGAGTTATATCTTTAGTCACTATAAGGAAGCAATGTTGAAGCTGCCCTACAAGTGTTTGATGGCATTGATATAGGTGCATGTGTCTACAAATTAAAGAAAGTACATCAAAATCAATACACCACTTGCTCCAATGGTGGGAATCCATTATGGTATCTGTAACATCTCAGAATTGATCAATTGCCCTATTACACTGTTGAACTCCATCCATCACATTTCCTATTGTCTCTAAAATTAAATGAAGATCTACTCATCTACTAGTGACTATGTATCATCCATCTCAACACAATGTTCACCTAGATAGTAGGCCCTCCCTGGAAGGCAAGCTCTTGATGGTTTGAAAAAAAATTTAATAAGTTCTCTGCATAAGAGACTAGCCCTTCTTAAAGGTAAAGTTAGCCAAATTTCTATAGAATTTTTTCCTTAAAAACCAAGGAAATATTTGATGCCAATCAATGTAATGGAGGGGAAATACTTAGGTCAAGTTGACCTAAGTATAAGATGTAAGGGACACTGCATAGGCACCATTTTGATGAATATACATCTGTCCTTTCACCTTCTTCACCTTCTTCCCTGTCCTTCCATGGCTGCCAGCCATTTCTCTCTCCTCTTCTTGCCTTTCTCTCTCTACTCCTAGTCTTTCTCTCTCCTCATCACCCTCTTTCTCTCTCTTTCTCTCTCCTCTCTGCAGTCTCTCCCTTCTCTCCTCTCTCCTAGGTCTCCTTCATTACAGTTGGTATCAGAGCTACGTTTTTAGATCCTTCCTTTCTCTCTCCTCTCCCTCTTCTTCTGCAGTCCTTCTCTCTCTCCTTCCCCTTAGTTAGGATGGTTAGGTCTCATTTTCGAACAATAAACCCTACTTTTCAAGTACACATGTAGAGATGGTAGCTTTCTTGGAAGACACACAAGAGCTATGGTAGGAGGATTGGCCAAATCTGGAGGCAAGGAGACAAGAATGACAGCTCGTTTTTACTTCACAGAGCAATTTCAGGGGTGCCATTTCCAAGAAGACCCCTCTTGACTTGGGGAAAAGACTAATCGTGACTATCTTTTAGGAAAGTGAGTTGTCCCCCTTCTTTCTCTCAGGAACCTCAAGCTGCCATGGAAGCTCCAACCCAAAACCTTGCAAGATCTCTCTTCCCCTTCTTCCAGGGCTTGCATGGTGGCTTGCGTGGCACCTCCAACCACTTTCTTGATACCTTGGGCTCACCCTGGAGCACTTGAGTACCTCTCCATACCCTGTTGATTCAAAGGGTTGCAAGTTGGCAAGTGGCGCATCAGCTTCAGCTACAGTATGATGTTCTCTTTGGCAAGTGGCACATCAGCTTCAGCTACAGTTTGATGTTCTCTGCCTCACAAGCGGGCCACTTCAGAAGCCTACAAAAGAATCTTACATCCATGCTTTGAACACCCATTTTCTTTCCTTGCCATTCCGTGGATGCCACCGCGCAACCTCAGGAGGACAAGGTGGAGAGTGCTCTCCTTCTGGATGATGTAACCTGCCAGGGTATGGCCATCCTCCAGTTTCTCGATGTGTAAGTCTTTTCGCTTGAGAAGATCAATAGATATCTTGCGGTCTCTCAATGTCTGGTAGCCAAGAAGCCCCACGAGCACGAAGGAGATGACGAGCAAGAGGAGGGGAGGAAATTTGGAGCAAGGAGGCGCCATTATTGCCATTTGTCATATGCTCTCTTTGTCATCAAAAAGACATCATCCCAGAGCACTCTAAGAGGCCCGGTCAAGGCTTGTGTCCAAGCGAGCGGAAGGAGGCAGAGCTTGAGTCATCACTGCGCCTGACAAGACAAGGCCAGGATCAGGCTTGGAACAAGTGATGCGCACAATACCGGGCAGCTGTCAGTACTCCCAACAGTGACCGCGGAGGAGGAAACACATCACATCCGACTGCTTCTTGCGAAGATTGGCACAGAATGTTTCAGTGAGAGAATGTGTTTCGCCTTGGGTGTACATTAGAAACTCACCAATAGATAGTGTTGCTAAATCCAATGATGTTGCTTCACTGCAAGATTCGAGGGTTGAGCAAGAAATCTCTATGTTGGTCAAGTTCTCCACGAGATCATCCTCCGTAAAGCTTCCTACTGAGATGAGCCTGATAATTGCACCATTAGGAATTTTGTCCCCTTGTTGAGCAGTGGAATCTTCTGGTGGTTTGACAATCCAGTAACTGTTGGCATCTTCAACTCCTCCAAAACTGGTTACAGATTGCGACCACTGCCTAAACCATATGGTACATCATGTGAATGGAGCCTAAATTTAGTGCGCTCATGCATCAGCTTCAGGACAGAACCATATGTCACCTCCTTGGATTCGGCACCGGATGATGCTACCGTGGAAGAATCTCCAATGCAGAGAAGAAGCAGCAGCAGAAACAAGGAAGGCTCCATGGCCAGTCCACCACCGCAGAAACAAAGATGAGGTTAGGCCATGTCACAGATAGAGGGCATTCTTCCTGTTTGTGCACAGATTGGGAAAGGATCTGCATGTGCCATTCTTGAACGAAAGGACAAATGTACAAAAGGCTCACAGAAGCGGCCTACTAGAAGAGAAGTAGGCAGACAGTAGTTTTATCATGGGTTTCTTTATCAGTCAAGTACAACCGCGTAATACTGCCCACAAGAGGATCATAAGGATTGGCATCCGTCAACATTGAGCATATGGACAATAAAACCTTTGAAATAGTGAAGGCTGGGCTCCAGTTGTCTCTGAGGATGTCAAGGCATATCTCCCCATTGTTGCTTATATTGCAATGATGCCATCATTAGGCCCCTAATCCGTGCTCTGTTGCTGATGATGGTCAAGCTCTTCTTAGCAATCAAGCCCTCTGAATTTCTCAACGAGCCTTAATGCGACTTCATCCTCAAGACCACTCTTCTCCATCATAATGCCTGGATGGCAATTGAGACTCTCTTTTGGACTACCATTCCCTGTCTGAAGCTCCCCAGATGCGGATGTTATTGAATTCTCCTTATATGAAATTCCATTATTGCTGTCATGATCATCATCCACAGTTGACTTTTTAAGGACATCATCATCACTTATGCAAACAATCTGAGGAGCAGTTTGCACGGGGGAAACACGGATATCCTGTGCACTCTTCAATTGGTATTTTATCGGTTTACGATCAAAAGAATCACTTTCAGCAATGATCTTCACCGTACTAATAGCAAAAATCAATTGCTCTTCAAAATCATCATCATCACTGAGGTATTCCACCTAGCATTACATAATGGCAGTAGCATCAATAACCCGTACTTCATCAAAATCCTTTATGTTTGATTTGACTTTTTTGATAATCCCATCTTCAATGTAGACATGAGCTATTTGTTGTCTATCAGCACTGACAACAATGTCTCCCTTTATCAAAAGTTTGGTCAAGTCATCGTGCAATGATGAGCAAGTGTAATCAGTCCAGAGAGCAAACATGAGGAACGTCTGCCAAAGCTAATGGAAGAAGAGGCACAAGGAGCTCCTTTTATTGTCATGATGCATGTGGGAAGTTCGTAGAAGGAGGTTTTCAGAAGTTATTCACATGGTAGATTGGGGACTATACAAACCTTCTAGTCTTCAAGGTTTTACAGGGATTGAGGACTTCTTTGTTGGTATTTTCATATGAAAAGATAAGGATTACGATCAAGCTAGCAAGACTTCAGTTTCCCTTATTGTACAATGGGGTGCTTAAAACAAGGATCCTTTGAAGGTTAGTTTCAGACATTACTTTTGGGCATTACCCATGTAATGTACCGGGATGGATCATACATAGACCACTTGACATGCTGCAAAATCTTGCATTAAATCAGTGAGTGCATGCTCAATACAAGGCAATGCTGAGATCCTCAAATGTGTGGCACATGTAAACTCCAGTACAAGGACTTAAAATAGGGTTGGTGCAATTGCACTAGTTTGTATAAGAACGCATTCCTGGAAATGTTTGGGCTGGAATACTTCATAAATGTTGAAGGATGAGTTGTTGACTGCTTCACTATTGTTCTTTGCAAGGATTGTTAGGGTCTAAGCTTTGGCATTGTAATTAGACCACTAATGGCAACAAAGATGGGGCGGCAAGTGTTGGACCATTGCTACTAAACTCATTTGGTGCATCACGATGCACATGTTGTAATAGCTAAAGAGACTTTCTTGCTGAAAGGATTGACTTGGCCAGTTCAGATGTCCTTCTTTGGGCATCATCAACCAGCTTTGGAGGCTTGAAAAACACAGATGAAAGCCTTACTGCCAGAATGTGAAGTACTCAATCTTCTTGGAGTTGGGCATCTTTTGTCAGATCTTGGCACATGATTTGAGTGCAAACAAAATTTTGTTGGCTTGGAAGGGAGCAGCAGTAGTTGCTTCTAGTGAAGCTGGTGTGATGGAATATGCGCTATAATCACAACTGGGTGATTAGTCTGGCAGAGAGTATTTCCATGCTGTGGCAAATTGTATGAAATTGATCAACCTTGGTGGTTTCAAGATGGATGGTCCAGTTCTGCCATGGCCACAGGGCAATCATGTTTTACAGAGAATGGAAGGCCATGGTATACTGCACCCTGAAAGGGATCTCACTTCAAGGATGATTGATGGTGCTGCTATGATCTAGGGTGGATCATACTCCAATGGATTTGATCAGCAGTATGGCTATCATGGGCAGCATGATTATGGCCATTATGTACAGCATGATTACGCTTACAAGTACTCCTTTATGCAGCAACACAGTTCTTATGCAAGTCATGATCATGGACATGTATATAGTAGCTCGTACAACATTGGTCAGCATCATGCATATGGAGATTCTTATGCCACGCACCCATATGGGCAGCTGCCTCATGGAGACCCTGATGCAATACAGGAGCAGCAAGCAAGTGATTATGACCGACATCATCCCGATACCTATTCTCATGGACTTGCCAATCATCATACTTATGGTCAGCCTAGGATGCAAGGACACCATTGTAGTCATGTTGGACAGTCATCATGCAATCTTGGGCTGCATGTTTATGGGCAACAATATGACCAAAGTTTTGGTAGTAGTCAACAACAAATAGATGTATTTGGGCAACAGCATGAACATTTTTGTGACATGCATTCTCATAGAGATTATGGACAGCATGACCAATGCTGTGGGATCAATGATCAAAGGCAGCATGCTTATGACGGTTATGCATGTGATGCGCAGCAGGGCTATTATCACCACATGCAGTGTGGACAGCATGAGTATCATTATGAGCAGCAGCCTCATTGCTACGACCATCCATATGGATAGCATGAGCATTATGGTCATGAGCATGGACAGCCATCTAATGTATATGAGCATCATGCTTATGTACGTGAGCAGCAAACATCAGTGGAAGCAAATGTATATGCTCAATCAAACTGTCCCTCTGATGTGCAGCAAGGCTATTATCACCATATGCAGTATGGACAGCATGAATATCATTGTGAGCAGCAGCCACATTGGTATGACCATCCATATGGACAGCATGAGCATTATGGTCATGAGCATGGACAGCCATCTGTTGTACATGAGCAACAAGATGACTATGAGCAGCATGTCAAAACTATTACTGAGCTGACCAATGGTGATGAGCAGGTGTGTAAATTGCTATCTAAGGCTAAACGCATTAGACACCTTACTAGTGATACAATACGGGAATTGCATGCTGCGGGCTTATGCTATCGATGTGCTAAGCCAATATCTTGTAATCATCAAGCCACATGCAAGGCAAAGACTGCCAAAATACTCTTGGTATTAGAATATTATAATGCAAAGGATGGAGAAGATCTTGTTGAAGACCATTTTGGTATGGGTCCACAACAAGAACCTCAGTTCAAGAAAACAGATCATGGGCAGCACGTGGATTTGGATGATCATGACCCCATGCGGGAGCCTCGTCAATCCACAGACCTGCAGTTTAAATGCTTGGACATCACTAAGAATGCAGGGTCCATGAATATGCAACACTTAGGGGTTGATGCAGTCCATGCAGTGGTGACTTCAGCCTCATATGTTTTAGTCATACAGAGCATGGTGATGCCTGAGAGGTTTATGGAAGAGCTAGAGAATACCACCATGCTAATCATGCTTCCAATTGTACTTGACTTTGACCTTATGAAAGCTGATCCAATGCATGGTAGTGATACCACTTTCACTTTTGATCCGGGTGGCTATAGGCTGACCTTGACCCTCTGCATAGACTAGTACTACTCTTGAATATTAGGCAATCTTTTACTGGGTCTATGCCAAGAAACCCCCCCCACTACCTTTTGCCACTTGTAATGTTGTACAGAGTAGTACTCTGCAGCCCACTACTTGGCTATACCAATAAGTCCGATCTTTGTTTTTGAGGACAAAAACTTCATTTTGAGTGGGGATGGATTGTAATGGAGGGGAAATACTTAGGTCAAGTTGACCTAAGTATAAAAGGTGTAAGGGACACTGCATAGGCACCATTTTGATGAATATACATATGTCCTTTCACCTTCTTCACCTTCTTCCCTGTCCTTCCATGGCTACCAGCCATTTCTCTCTCCTCTTCTTGCCTTTCTCTCTCTACTCCTAGTCTTTCTCTCTTCTCATCACCCTCTTTCTCTCTCCTCTATGCAGTCTCTCCCTTCTCTCCTTCTCTCTCCTAGGTCTCCTTCATTACAATCAACCAACAGGGTGTGTTGCTCCACTCTCATATATCCAATGCAAAATATTGAGCATTGAAGGAGCCATGGCTAGATTGAGTGACACAAAGGCATCTTGAATTGAAGATGCAATAATGGAAGACTTGTTCTTGTCATCTTTGTCTCGAGGATCCAATGGCACTAGCAAAGTGACTTGAGAGTGAATCTGAAAGCTTTCACTATGTAGAAACTCCAAGTCATTACAATTGTTAAAGAAGTTAAGATAGAGTACAATGATACTCTTACTGATCAACTACATTTTCTCAGAAGCAAGATTGTGATTGCTAGTTGGTTTTTCTATGAAGGTAATGCAATAATTTTTGCACATGACGATGGCTATTGCTCATATGTTGACATGGCTAACATGGAGGAGAAAGCTACAAAATTGACTTTGTTGGAGAGCTTCATTGGATGAAGGTGAGAGTTGGATTTTAGAGTTGATTTTAGAGTTCAAAAGTGGCTCGAGATCCATAAAAGAGGTGTTTTTGGTGAAAAGAGAAATGATCATGGATCAAGAAGCTTGAGTTTTCCTAGATGCATTTCAAAGTTGGGAATCAAAGGCAAGTATTTTCATCCATTAGAGTCTATTTGGTCCCCTATGTCATTGGCTGCAAGGTTTGGCATTATGAAGCAGCTACCTAATCCAACCGCCAAAAAACAAGTGATGCAGGCCAGGGTAATAGATTTCGATGCTAGAAGCCACTCCTCCAGTCGAATCACAAATCCAAGGTCATTTGCCCCTCCATTCGAATCAAAACCAATTGTGAGACAGTGTGAATGTGAAGAAGTGAATCAATTGTTTTTAAGTTTAAATACTGATGTTTATTTAAAGAGGAAACTAATGAAGAAAATTGTTGAAATGGGGGGAGGTAAATTTTTTTGTGCCCCATTTTTTCCCCCAAATTTTGGATCTCGCAACTGTTGGAATGATGCCTCCTCCTCCTAGGATTGATTTCCTACAATTCTTCACTCCAATTTGCTCCAGACTGCATGAGATTTGATGCATCAAATGGCAAGTTCATATTTTAGCCTTTCTCTCTCCTCTTTCTCTCTCACTAAAAACATGCTTCATATGGGCTGAGAGAATGAGGGGGGATGGGTACCAATATGATGAGATGCAAGAAATGGATCAAAAGAAGAGCAAAGGAGGCATCAGCGTGGCTATAAAAAGCATCACCAGCTTTCTGTTTTCAAAATACAATGTGTACCTATGCAGATTATAGTGTAAGCATCTTTTGTTGAATTTGTATGATGAATCTTTCGTTCTTGTGATGAAAAATGATTGAAAATGGTTGAATATACTTGAATATATCTAAAATTATAAAATAATCAATAATTTCCAACAATTCACATAATGGTAGTCAAAATCATAAAATTCACAATGCAGAATTTAATTTAAAAATGATAATTTTATGGGTTTTTGATTTGGATGTTGTTCCTATGGAGTTACATTGAATGTGATGCTAAATCACACAATTAAAAATTTTTAAAAAACTAGTAATTAATATTAAAATAAATTGTTAAAATCATAAAAATAGATTTTTTTGTTGGAAAAAATCAGTTTAAGGGTGAGAAAATTTACTGAAAATTAGAAGAAGGGTCATGATGAGTGTATAATGGTTGTATAGCATAAGGTTTGCCTTAGTCTACACCCATTTGTGTGTTAAAGTGGTCATTTAGAGGGTATTTTTATGGAAAAAATATCATGAAACACAAGAAACATCCTACATAATAAATGAACACATAAAAAAGTGGAAATGTTAAGAAGTTTACATGAAAATATAAGTGCTTGTGCATTGAAATGAAGCATATAGGGTTCATTTAATATATTTAAAGGACAATAGCATGGACTAGTTTAGTGTTGTTTCTAAGCAATGTAGCAATATGTTAGAAAGGAAAATCATTGAAAGAATGTTTTTCATATGACACATTGATTGATTGGTGGTTAATTTGTTTGAGAACTATATGGCATTATACCTTGTATTTGCATTCTTATACATGGTATGAAGAAAGAGAAAGTCTCATGGATACATTGCAATTGGTTTTTAAAGCTATTGATCAATAATGAGAGTATGAGGATCTCTAAGCTGTATGACAGTACGACTTCCTTTGGGGGCTCTTAAGTGAGGAAATAAAATTATCTCCTAGAACGTTTTATCAAAAGAGTGGACAACATTACAATTGTATTTTATGCTTAAGATGGCACATACTAGGGCCATTCCCCAAGATGTAGGAGATCCATATGAGCCACAGTCGATTAGTTGCTGGAGGGTGCTTTGTATGTGTGTGTTATGAGGTGTTGATCACATGTATGTGTGGGATACTTTCTCTGTTGGAGTTGGGATGGGAAAAATCATTAGACTACAAATCAATACAAATGCATGATTTAGCTAGATTAGTATATAGCCTCCAGATGCTCTTGGTTACGAGGCCGTGAGGGTGGTTTGGTGAGCATAGGAGGCCTACGAATGCTCTTGGTTTAGCTAGATTAGTATATAGCCTCCAGATGCTCTTGGTTACGAGGCCGTGAGGGTGGTTTGGTGAGCATAGGGGGCCTACGACTAGAGTCCTAGAGTCAATGTCGAGACCATTTTAGGTCCCAATAGATGTGGTGCATTTTCCAGGAGCCACTAATAAGTGGCAATTTTTAAATCTTGGTTAAATAGGGACCAATTTTTCAGTGCATGCCAAGAGCATTGAAATAGATCTATTATTTCCTGATAGACACTATTAAGCCAAGATTCAATGACAACAAATATCTAAAAGATCTAGATGGCAAGATGAGAACATTAGGAGGCATTCTTCTAAGCCCAATAGCTTGATATCAATAAGAATGAGAGGTCTTTTGACCCAATTAATATCTTAGTTAGTTCATTAGGGGGAGGACAAAGCTCTAGCATTCCCCTTTCCCCAAAAAGTTAATCTACTTCATGTGGTAATATAACCCCTCCAGGGCAAATCCCTATGATAAATCCATTTATCATTATGGGTGCAATCCATTGTAATATTAACCTGCACGAATGCCAGATTTTCCAACCTTAGGTTTTCCTCTATACATCTTTAATGGTTTAGTAGAGGAAGATATGGAGCTTCACATCAATGAGTTCCAAAAATTAATGTTCAATTGTCAAACTCAAGATAAAGGACATCTCAGGATGTTTTTCAACATGACTTTGAAAGAAAAAGTTGCAATGTGGTATCATGGCTTGGAAGCTGGGTCCATAACCACAATTGACTTATTCTTTATGGCTTTTCAAAGAGAGTTTTTCCCTAAGAGAGATGGTCAGTATTGGATGCATATTTTGAATGTGACACATCAAGAGCCCCATGAGAATGCTCAAGCTTATGCCAAGAAATTAAAAGACGTGTTTTGCAAATTACAAACCTCTATTCCTATTCCACATGTTTCTCAACTGCATTACTTTTTACATGGATTAGACTTCAATATCTAAGTACAATTGAGTAGTGTTGATCTTGTTGATATAGAACACTGCTATTACACAAGCAAAGGAGGTAGAGTCATGCTTATAAGTGGCCTACATATCTAGGACTAACCTAAACTTGAGTCTAGGTCTTGGAAATGATTTGGCATTGATCAGTGAAGTTAAGGTGCAACTAGTACACCTATGACCAATTCGATCGGAAGAGTAAGCATAATGCAAAATGTGCCCATGCTACTAGCTCCTCCTAATGTTGTTATACCAATGGCTAGAAAAATGGTTCCACTGAGTGATGGAAGCCAAATGATGAACTCAAATGTCATGCCAACTAATCAATGGTTGATCCCTAATCAAGTGGTTAGGCTAGTTGAACGGCAAGTAGATGATATGATTCTAGTGCATCAAATGATCTTGGCAAAGTCAAGGACATGATGAAGCACTATATTGATATGATAACAAAACAATATAGAGAAATAGCCGTAGATATTAATTTCCTTAAAAAAGCAGTAAAATTTGATAAGAAGTCAATGTCATGAAGAGGGTGGTCCATCAAGATTTAGCTATAGGTGGTGTGGTGGTTAGCACTTTCCAATAAATTTTTCTAATGTCAAATGTGATATATATGAAAAGTTTGACCATCTAGTACTTGCTAGAGTAAGATAAGCTCTCTTCAGCAAGTAGCTAGGTCTGATTAATCATCGAGCACACAAGAAAATAACCTTTACTAGGATGAGGGACCAAAGAAAATATTGCAAAAGATGAAAGCTTATCATTGAAGAGCTACCTAGAGATAGTGGTGTCAACCTTATCAAAGCTATGTGTATCAACACCACTAAGGCTTCCAATTTACAAGTTATTACAAGAGGACAAAAGGTTAAAGAATGTGATAGGGATAATGTAAATCCTATTGAGGCAAACCCTAAATAGAATGATAAGGGGACGCAAGTCCTTAACCTTGATGTGGAAGCCAGTCCTCTAAAAGCTACTAATGGTGGCAAAGTTGACTCGAATAAGGAGCTCCCAAAGAAGAAGGTAAAAGCCAAGAAAGAGGCACCTAACCATGTTCAACACCACGGTGACCAAGAGAAAGAATGGTTTGGTGGGAGAAGAGAACCGTTACTTATTATCATGAATTTGACTTAGCTTATTCTCTTTGTGAGGTAAAGCAACCTGATGTGAATCTCTTGTAGTTGATCAAGTTATCTCCAAGAGTGCATAAAGAGTTTAAGAATATCCTTCACATTGGGTATATTGTTGAACCCTTGGGAATAGCCTGTGGGAGATGACTAGTTTGAACATGCTAAAAAGCATTGTCTAAGGGTAGCAGTATATGTTGATGGCATATTAGTGGATCATGCCATTATGGATATGAGATTCTCCATCAATATTATGAGTTCGGAATTGATAAAAGGCTAGGACTAGAAATCCAAAAGGATGTATCCATCACAATTCTCCATATGGCTAATGATAGTTTAAGGTGCAATCGAAAAGTTGCATTACCAAAGTCTGTGTGACTATTGCTAATGTGGAATGCATTTTGGACTTTAGGGTAATTAGGTTTGCAAGGTAGCCAAGCTATCAAGTATTATTAAGAAGACTATGGATCTTGCAATCTCACTATCAAGTTGATATACCCATTAGTCATCTAATTTTTGGTAGAGGTACCAGATGTGTAATAGTGGAGGCATGTCTAAATCTCCTCAAAGCAAGAGGTACCTTATCTTCGACAAAATTAGATGCATTAGAGGATCCTTTTGGTAGTAAGACTTCATCAAGCAATGAATCAAGAGAGGAGTCTACTACAAAAGATGTCTACTAGGTGATTCTGAATGAGCTAAGAGAAGCTCAAGATAGAATCAAAGATGCTAATGTGATTGAGCTAACTCTCAATATGTTGAATGAGCCAAGACCAAGTAAATTAGGATATATGCTTAGTGTGAAAGAGAGTAAGAACTACGTGTCCTTGATCCAAGAATTTTGTGATATTTTTGCCTAGATCTATGATGAGCTGAAGGGTATTCCTCCAAGCTTGGCTATGCATACTATTCCCATGAAGGAGGGTAGACATCCTATTTGACAAAAAGTAAGGCATATGCATTTTCAGCTAAGGGATGAACTATTTGAGAAGCTATAAAATTTGTTTAAGACTGGCCTAATATTTTATGTACAACACAGGGAGTAGTATTCACCAATAGTTATCAAGAAAAAGAAAAATAATCAAATTCAGCTTTACGTAGATTTTAGGGAGCTTAATAGATAGACGGTCAAAGATTACTATCTGCTTCCATTTATTGATCAGATTCTAGATTGGTTAGTAGGTAGGGATATCCATTTGTTTATGGATTGCTTTATCGATTATAAACAAATGGCTAACAAATGAAGATAAGTTGAAAATGACATTTATCATTGTAATCAGAACCTTTGTATATCATGTTATGGCTTTTTGATTATGCAATGTGCCAGGTCCTCGACAATGTATGGCTAATAAAACTTTCGGTGATATTTTTCCAAAGGAGCTAAAAGTCTTTATTGATGACCAAGGGATAGCCACCATAAGGGAGAGACAAGTGATTATTTTGAGAAAATGTTTTGAGCAGTTCATGGAGTTCTTCATCGCTCTCAATCCAAGGAAATGAGTATTTGGAGTGTCCTTTGGATTGTTGTTGGGCCATGCGGTTAGCTTGGCTAGTATTACGACCTATCCTAAAAATATAAAGGTTATCATTGCTATGAGTCCACCATGTACTCCTAAAGAAGTGCATAGCTTTCTATCATCAATCAAATATTATTGATGATTTATTAATGCACAGACTGTGAGAATATTACTAATGAATCTAGTATCCTTTAACTATCTATTTGTTTGGAGTGATCTATGTCAAGTATCCTTTGAGGATGGGAAGCAAGAATTGGAAAAGGTCAGTCCTAAAAGTACCTAAAGGGGTGAGATATTTTATATATTTTCAGTAACTACGATATATAATATCAGTTGTTGTTTAGCCCAAATTTGGGAGGAGAAGTGGTATCATCTGATTGTGTTTTTCATTCAATCACAAATTGGGAGTATCTGAGATTAATTATACCTACATGGAGAAACTATGCCTTGGAATGGTCTTTGCAACAAAGAAATTCAGGTACTACATCCTATATAAGAGTGTTTTATACGAAAGCAGAGAGGGACTGAGGCCATCTTTAAATAAGTTGCACCCATCTAACCGCCTAGCCAAGTGGCTGATCACTTTGCAGGATTTTGACTATGAAATTAGGAGTAATCCACCAAAGTTGCAAGATATCATTGAATGTCTTGTGGATTTCGAGGAGTCGAATGAAGTCTTGGCCGAATGTACGAACCTCAAAGGTCTATTCAAAATCGATACAGCCTCCATAGTGCACTATCTATCAACATGACAGGCTAGAGCCGATTTTTCAAAGGTTAAAAATATAAAAATTAGGTAGCAAAGCCTTAAAATTTTCCTTGATTATAAGAATACTAAATCAGATTCTGTAGCGGTCGATGATATTTATCGTTGATGTGTCATGCTTGATGAGGTTATGTTTATCTTGGAAGAATGTCATGACTCCACTTGTAGAGGGCAATTTGTTGAACGGTTGACTACACAGAGAGCTTTGAGAGTCAGATATTGGTGGCCATCCATTTTCTAGGATGCATTTGCATATGTCAAGAGATGTGATGTATGTCAAAGACATGACAATAGGGAGAATAGGAAGTGCCGACTGACTTCTATCATGGCTATACTACCATTTGAAAAGTGGGGCAATGAATTCATTGGGCCTATACATCCTTTGTAAACTACATGAAAGCATTATATCATTGTGGCGATAGACTATTTCACAAACTCGATCGTATAAATCATGTGCTACGATGAAGGATAATGCTAAGGAAACTACTAGTTTTATTTTGGAACAAATTGTTTGTCGTTTTGGTTCACCTAAGGGGCTTATGTCTAACCACGAGATACATATTCTAAATAAAGTGATTGAGGCTTTGACAGAAGTCCTAAAGATTAAATATAATAGGACCACACCTTATAACCCCCAAGGTAATGGGCAAGTCGAGAGTATGAATAAGCAACTTGTAGGGATTTTATCCAAGATTGTATCTGAAGATAAGCGTGATTGGGATAAGAAGTTGTATGTGGTTGTTTGGGCTTATGATACGACACTCAAAAGAGCTATAAGCCACACCCCTTTTAAATTAGTATATAGGAAAGAGTGTTTTTTAGCTTTGCAAATTGAGGTGTCTATAGTAAGGTTTGCTCTAAACATTCTTTGGGTGAAGAGAAAGCATTGCAAGAAAGGCTCATTCCCTTGCACATTTTGACAAGATTCAATTGCAAGCTTTGTTACATCAGGAAGTAGGGAAGAAGTGAATGAAAATTCTTCATGACCTTTGGGCTAAGAACTATAAATTTTCTAAGTATCAATTGGTCCTATATTATGATGCCCATCGTGAGCTCTTCCCATGCAAGTTGGAACCCAAATGGGATGGTCCTTATAAGATTGTTCGTATAGGAAAGAATAGCCCTACAATCCTTTACATAGAATTGCAATGGGTAGAGTTCAAAACTAAAATTAAATTTAATAAACTAAAATGCTAGCATATATAGGGATTGACATCGAACTTGGTGCCTTTGTAAGTCCTTCAAGAACCAGCTTAAACTCGCAAAGGGTATCAAGACTATTGGATAGGAAAAATCATTCCTTATCTTAAGCATCCATATTTAGAACAGTGTTATCACCAAGGAAAAGTGATCTGGTGGAGTAAGGATTTTCACATTACTAAGTAGCAAGATGACTCTTTCACGTGGGATATTTGAGTCTATTGCCATCATCGTTATCAAGTTCTTACTAGTGTCCCTATTGAGTTTAGTGAGGAAGGAGGGATTGTACATGTCTTACATCCTCTCTCTCGATTAGATTTTGATTATCGTAAGTATGAGTAGGTTGGTCATTATGGCAAGTTATATTAATGAAGCCATGGTTTATATGTTATATTTTGATGGAGCTTCTTCAGAACTTGCTAAGCATGCGAGTGTAGGGGTTGTCATCAAAGATGGAAGTTTTTGAAAAACAAACTCTTGTTAAAATTTATATTGGGCTAGATCCCAAGGGGAAGAGTAATCTGAGAGGATTATTGGAAGATATTGCCACTTACACTAAGGTTAGCCCTAATATTGTTATTCTAGGAAATGGGTTTGTCTTGAAAATAAATTTGATAATTTTTTTTGGATATAATACATTGAAGTTGTTTGTGGTTGTAAAATAGATTTTGATGTTTCTTAAATTATCGAGATAAAAGATGGATAATTGGATACAGATCGCCAACAAAGGCAGCATTTTGATGGGCACAAAATGCTTAGACTGAGGTAGTGTTCTCTGATGGCATTAGACATCCCCAATATTAGTGTGAATAAAACCTACTCCAAGGGGCTTTTGTTTTTGCATTTTTGAGTGTCAACCTATCATACGCGAAAGGTTCTATTGTAGGGAATTTTAGTTGGCATGAGGATATGAGGATACCAAGGGGCTCTGGTTATAAACTCCTTAGACACTTATGAAGTGAGAGAAGTGTGGAGGAATGATGAGTTCTCAATACACCTCTATTTATGGGCTACAACAACAACCGTAGATATTCCAATCTTGTCACACCATCTTCATTGTCACTACCTGGTACATTGCTTAAACCAATGTTTATCTTTGTTTCTAGATATGCTTCTTCTTGTCAAGGTTGTGGGATCTAAGTCTCATCAATGTTTTAGATTATGAAGCTAGTATCATTGTAAATAAAAGGGAAATGTGTAACGTGCCCATAGATCCGCTTCCTCATTGTTTTGGTACATTCTTAGTAGCCCATCAAAAGAGATATCCTAGACAATGTCATCTAGGATTCCATGGAATACCTCAGATTTTTCTATCTACGCTCACTTGAGACGACCTCATAGCAAAAATTTCAAGTCATTTCCACAAGGATTGACATGAGTTTTAGATTCTTATTATTAGTCAAGTCACCTATCGATTAGCTAGCATCAGTAATTCAAGTTCCTACTTCTTACATGATTACTCAAATTGAAGCGGACTTGCATTGCATTGTTTCAAAGAGAATGGGAGACAAAGGGGAGTGTAGTACATTGACCCTTTTGCCCATAGGGCAAAATCCCATCCTAGCCCCCTAAAATAATGCAACTCGAGTTTTCCTAATATCTAGTGGTCATTCGTTCACCTATCTATGAATGTAATCTTTTCCTTTTGAGAAAAGCTATCGGCTCACCGAGACCACCCAACCATAGGTCTAGACCCATCAGAGATCCATCTACCCACTTCTCTCAATAGTGTATTTTTAATTACCTAGTTACCTCCCACTTTAGGTTTGACATATAAAATAGCTTCTTTGATTATCTCCTATCATAGATTTGTTACATGTCTTTATTTTACAACACAAAAACAATATAAAGCAATTATTTCTCAATAGTCCCTTTAAGAAAAATATATTTTTATAATGTTTCCTATCCTGATGACTGGACATAATATCAACTCAAATGTATTATTCCTACTAAGCTCAATCCCTCAAGTGGTATCGGAATTTCCACAATACTATATGTGCAACATTTCAAAGTACGACCTCTTATTCTATCACATGGCATATAGAGTGTGTGCCTAGTTGCTCAAATCCATTAGTCTTGAAAATGGAACCAAAATGTCTTCACTCTCATGAGTTAGACCTATCGAGCTTACAAACCACTTATTGTTTCAAGTGTTTCAAGCAATGTAGCTATGGCTACCTCTCACTTGACCATTTCCACTCTCCAAACAAGCGTAGCAAACTCACCAACTTACCTTCTTATTGTAGTCCATCCATGGAAGGCTCATCAATGTCTCCATGATCCTTTACAATGTTCAAGTGAGCATCATCTCCTTTTCCTCAATTGTGCAAGCTTGAAGAAGAAGAAGAAGAAGAAGAAGCTTCTCCAATTGATCCCTCAGTCTATCTCACACACACACACACACACACACTCTCTCTCTCTCTCTCTCTCTCTCTCTCTCTCTCTCTCTCTCTCTCTCTCTCTCTCTCTCTCTCTCTCTCTCTCTCTCTCTCTCTCTCTCTCTCTCTCTCTCTCTCTCTCAAGCAAGAAGCAAGTAAGAGGCAATAAGAGAGCTCACAAGATTGCATACAACAAGAATGAGCTTATCCATTCACTTTCTAATTTTTATATGTGGGCTCAATTTTTGGGCACTCTCATTTTGTGTTTGCCTAGACTGGCCTTCTCTTGCTTGCATACATTATTTACATTCTTTTACTTGTTTACTATATAATGTGCCCGTTGCCTATCGGCTGTCCAAGCACGTTTTTAGTCGTCCATAAAGAGACAAATCTAAGTGACACCACCCAAAACTCCCATGGAATGTTACGGGGTTTGTCAGCTAGGGTCTCTCAAGTCGGCCTTGCAACAAAACATTTGCGGTCGAACCCACTAGGATTGACCTAAAATCTAGGTCCCTAGTGGTCAAGGTCTCCTGACAGCATTCTAGTGTTGGGTCCTAGAAATTCTACTTTATGCAAAGATACCCAAGCCAAAGCACACCCATGCCGCACTTGGTTCAAAAAGAATGGGAAATTAGAGAGATCCACCGCTCAACCTCTCTGCCCATAGAGCATAGTCACACTCGGGTCCCTTAAAATGACATGAATCGGGTTCTAACTTAACCATACCTAAAGGTGCAATGACGGTAAACCTTGTGAGAAACCTCCCAGTTCTCTGGGACCACCTTGCCGTAGGACAGACCTGTCGGGGGTTCCGCCCACCCGCTTCCCTCAGTAGGAGTTCTTTAGTTATCTAATTAGATCCTATCACATTTATTTGTGACATTTAAAACCAACTTCCTTAATTAATCCTTTTAAGGGAATAGGATTCATTTGTGTAACCTATATCACATACACGAAAATAGTGCAAGCAGTCCTTTTTAAAACCAGGTTCAAACAAGCTCCTTAGCTTATCTTCAAGATAATCTTTGTCTTCTGCCCATACAAGAGAAATTATATATCCCTTCGTCCCTCCTGCAGATCTGCCCTACAGAAGTAACTGGTCCAAATCACATGGCACCACAAATTCCATCAATTATCTAGAATAGGATCTTCCAACGCCATAGACATTTGGCTCACGACAATCTTCAAATTCGTTCCAGACTAGGCAAGGAGTGTCCAGAGCTCCACCTAACCCACAAGTGGCCTAGGAGTGAGACACAATTTCCATGGTTGGATGGCCTTTTCACCACTTGACCTTCAGCTCGTGAATCCAGAAGTGCCCTCTCGAGTTTTGTGACCTTTGAGATGATCCACCCGTGCAAAATATCCTTTCCTTAATTAATCCAGTCAAGAACCAAGCACAATCAAGGCAATTAGCCTAATATCATCTTCCAAGAAAACATTCATTTATTCCCATGGCAATTTGTCATCGCAGACCCCGCCATGAATTTACCATCAATCACAAGCACTTGGAATAATCATCCAGACAACAAACCAACAATCAATTGGATGTAAAAGGTTTGATCAACAAACAAAACAAACAATGGTATTCTCTTCATTATTGCAAGAGTAGACACAATAACATTTCCATCCACATATTTGCTCTCCCCCTTGAGATCTAATAGTGATACTATGCAAAATATTTCTTAACACTTCCTTCCCTCGGCTAGGGCATATATCAAGGCTTCAAACACTATACAAGATGGAATTTCTATAGATAGCTCAACCCTAAATTGGATTGGTGAAAGTCATAGCTAATCAATGGACCCCAAGACATCTTAGTTTTAATCTTTATTATTAATTTCTTGTACTAGCTCTTAGTCAAGCTATGAGGCCTACAGGAAATTATTCCCATGTATCAACCATGTTATAGGCATAATGTGTAAGTACTTCATAAGATAAGTGCTAGATTATCTCAAGTAACTAGACTCCAACATGCCTTGTTCCTAATATTTTGGTTCTTAGGGTAAGTATCTTTGAAGTGTCTAAACTTTAAACTAGGACTTCCTGTCCATGATTCTTGATGTGATATTCTTTTAGCAATTATGATATTGGTAACCCTTGACTATGCTCTAACCTAGCACTTGTATGCACAATTCTTTAATGTTATTCTTTTTACGATTATGCCATTCATAACCCCTAACATCGATTCTTCATTGTAATTGCTCTATCAACTTCCATCGATACATGCACTTCATAAACGCCATCTTTCAAATGTTTGCGATGAATTTATCCTTTTCAATAATCCATTCTCATGTGGCATAATACGGGTCTACTGCATCTCATGTGAAAATCAAAGCAAACATCCATCAATTTGGAAATAGATTACTTATGACCGGTACCGCAGTTGGATGGGCAGTGATGTCCTCACTCGAGGCTTTCGTTGCGGGATTGCCATCCGTGTGTGACAATTTCCACTTGGGGGGCCATTCTCAACCTTCTTTGCTTCTAGGTACAACTCGCACAAGACTTCAGCATCTCTTACTCGATTAGCAAGGCCAATTGGGGAAAAGTTGAGCTTGGGGGATGGAGGACAATCTCGCGAGGAAGGGGAATAGGTAGGTGCATGTGGCCACCCTCTTAGGAGGGGAAAGGGAGAAGACGCTTTGGCATATTCCTTCTAGATCTCTCTCACCCTCTCTCTCTCTTTCCCTCTCTATCACCCTCTCTCTCTCTTTCCCTCTCTCTCTCTCTCTCTCTCTCTCTCTCTCTCTCTCTCTCTCTCTCTCTCTCTCTCTCTCTCTCTCTCTCTCTCTCTCTCTCTCTCTCTCTCCTTTCAACGTGCAATTCAAGGCCTTTTTGTTCCTCTCCTTACGATGGGGGGGTTATATAGGGAGGAGGGTGGTATTATTGGGGGTGGGTGTGATGGGGCCCTAATCACCCATCTGGGCGGCCAAAGTGGGCCGTCGCCATGTAGTCTATCCCTTCTACGTTGTCGCCACCTTCTTCCTCTACTTCATCTTCCACTTCTTCTTTGACTTTAGCCTCCACTTCAGCAATTTCTTCCTCATCATCAACTTCCTTCCCCCCACGTCATCATTATCATCACTCCCAATTCCTCGTCGACTGCTCCTCCCCAATGTCATCTCCACTTCCTCTTCTCCCCCCCCCCCCGACACCTATCGGCAATGACAGGGGGAAAAAGATAGAAATATTTCAATTATTTTTAATAAAAGGGGGGGTGGGGGGGAGGGGGGATTCCTACGTGGGCGAGGACGTTACATCATCTCCCCCTTAGAGAAATCAAGATGTCCTCATCTCACAAGAACTGGGGAAGACAAGCATTAATGGGGCTAAAGGCTTGTGTGTTAGACAACCCACCATACATCCGCTGCTCTACTCGTAATGACTCAAGTAGTGCAATTCACATTATTACAATTAACCATATGTATAAAAGTAGGATTTATTCCCAATATAAGTTGTATTACATGTTGATAAAATTTCTAGGATTTCTAATCATCCTGAAGAGGTATGATGGGTTCTAGTTCTTTGACTTTATCTGATTCCTCTATATATCTATAGATTGTGTCTGTGTAGCTTCATTTTCTTGGAGGCTCAATATCTTCCAGACGGGTAGTCTACTTGGACGTGCCCTAGCTCATTGCAGTGGAAGCATCAGTAGTTGGGACATCTCCTACGGATGTGCCCTATCTCTCTGCACGTGTGGCATCTCTTATTCTAATCTCAAGAATCCTCTTTGTCACAATTTCCCATTTCAAGTTCTTGGATGATTGGCTTTATTCGAATAATGCATCTTGCAAGTCCATTGGGCGCATTGCTTTAAGATAGTGGTTAGAGGAGAGTTCAGGCCATGGCAAAACTTGGATACTTGGTGTGCAATATCCATAGGCAGTGCATATTTTAGTAGGGTTACAAACTTTAAGTAGTAGGCTTCCAAGGTAAATTCCAGCTGCTTGACCTTGAAGAATTCATTCATCCTCAAATTCTGGTAGGTTGGCAAAAGGTATCATTCACATACAGCATCTTTCAGCTAAGCCCAAGTGACAGCAGCTTCAAAAATACATTGATCTTTGCACCATTGCTTTTACCATATCTGACCCTACTGGCCAACTAACTTAAGTTTGGCTATCATTATTGATTGGAAAAAGTAGTTTCTGTTGTAGAGAAATAATCATTTATGGACTCAATCCATATCTCCACCTCTACTGCTATGTCTATTCCTTTTCCGCAAAACTTAGGTGCTTTAATTTGCTTAAGAATGAATTTCTTCTCTTGCATGCCATCATTCGTGGTGGGTGCAAAAGGTGCTTGGCAATCAAGTCATACCACTTAGGTTGTTCTGTTTAGGATATATCTATGAACCATATATCAATCAATCACACCTCATTACAAAGTTTCACTCTGATACCAATTGTAACCTGCATGTCTATCGACTGCCCAAGCACGTTTTTAGTAGTCCATTGAGAGACAAATCTAAGCGACACCACCCGGCACTCCCATGGAATGTTACAGGGTTTGTCACCTAGGTTTTCTTGAGTCTGCCTCACAACAGATGTTCATGGCCGAACCCACTAGGATTGACCTAAAATCTGGGTCCCTAGTGGTCAAGGTCTCCTCACAACATTCTAGTGTTGGGTCTTGGACATCCTACTTTACGCAGAGATACCCCAAACTGAAGCAAACCCATGTTGTACTTGGTTCAAAGAGAATGGGAAATGAGAGAGATGCACCACTCAACCTCTCTACCCATAGGGCATAGTCCCATTCTGATCCCCTAAAACAACATGAATTTGGTTCTAACTTAACCATACCTAAACGTTGAATGACGGTAATACCTTGTAAGAATCCTACCAGTTCTCTGAGACCACCCTGCCATAGAACAAACATGTTGAGGGTTCCGCTCACTCACTTCCCTCAGTAGGCATTCTTTAGTTATCTAATTAGGTCCTATCACATTTATGTATGACATTTAAAACCAACTTCCTTAATTAAGCCTTTTAAGGAACACAGTTCGTTCACATAACTTATAGCACAAGCACAAAAATAGTGCAAGCATTCCTTTTTACAACCATGCTCAAACAAGCTCCTTAACTTACCTTCAAGTTAATCTTTCTCTCCTCCCCACACAAGAGAAATTATATATCCCTTCTGCCTTGCAGAAGTAACTAGTCCAAATCACATGGCACCACAAATGACATACATTATCTAGAATAGGATCTTCCAACGCCACAAACGTTGGGCTCACAGCAGTCTTCAACTCCATTCCGGACTAGACAAGGGGTGTCCAGAGCTCCATCTAACCAACAAGAGGCCTATATAACTGAGACGCAATTTTTGTGGTTGGCCTTTTCACCACTCGACCTTCGGCCCGTGAATCAAGTAGTAGCCTCTTGAGTTGTGTGACCTTGGAGATGATCCACCCGTGCAAAATATCCTTTCCTTAATTAATCCAATCAAGAACCAAGCACAATCAAGGCAATCAGCCTAATATCATCTTCCAAGAAAACATTCCTTTATTCCCATGGCAATTTGTCATCACAAACCCCGCCATGAATTTACCATCAATCACAAGCACTTGGAATAATCATCTAGACAACAAACCAACAATTAGTTGAATGTGAAAGGTTCGATCAACAAACAAAAAAAACAATGGTATTCTCTTCAGCATTGCAAGAGTAGATGCGATAACATTTCCATCCACATATTTTCTCTCCCCCTTGGGATCTAAGAGTGATACTATGCAAAATATTTCTTAACACTTCCTTCCTTCGACTAGGGCATATATCAAGGTTTCAAACATTGTACAAGACGTAATTTCTATAGATCACTTACATTGATCGATAGCTCAACCCTGAATTGGATTGGTGAAAGTCGTAGCTAATCGATGAACCCCATGACATCTTAGTTTTAATCCTTATGATTAATTTCTTGTACTAGCTCTTAGTCAAGCCATGAAGCAAACTGGAAATTATTCCTATGTATCAAGCATGTTATAGGCATAATGTGTAAGTACTTGATAAGATAAGTGCTAGATGATCTCAAGTAACTAGACTCCAATAGGCCTTGCATTGGGCTAGAATCTAGTTTTTCCTAATATTCAGGTTCTTAGGCTAAGTACCTTTGAAGTATCTAAACTTTAAACTAGGACTTCTTGTCCATGATTCTTGATGTGATATTATTTTACCCATTGTGCTATTGGTAACTCTTGACTATGCTCTAAACTAACACTTGTATGCATAATTCTTTAATGTCATTCTTTTTACGATTATGCCATTCATAACCCCTGACTGATTCTTTCTTGTAATTGCTCTATCAACCAACAAGCCATATGCAACTAGGTGAAACTAACTTCCCTTGATACATGCACTTCACAAACTCCATCTTTCAAATGTTTACGATGAATTTATCCTTTTCAATAATCCATTCTTGTGTGGCATAGTACGGGTCTAATGCATCTCATGTGGAAATCAAAGCAAGCATCCATCAATTTGGAAATACATTACTTACGATCAGTACCGCAATTGAATGTGCAGTGATGTCCTTGCTCGAGGCTTTTGTTGCGGGATTTCCATCTTCATGTGACAATTTCTATTGGGGGCCATTCTCGACCTTCTTTGCTTCTAGGGCACAACTCGCACAACACTTCAGCATCTCTTACTAGACTAGCAAGGCCAATTGGGGAAAAGTTGAGCTTGTGGGTTGGAGACAATCTCACAAGGAAGAGGAATAGATAGGTGCATGTGGCCACCCTCTTACGAGGGGGGAAAGGGAGGAGACCCTTTGGCATATTCCTTCTCTCTCTCTCTCTCTCTCTCTCTCTCTCTCTCTCTCTCTCTCTCTCTCTCTCTCTCTCTCTCTCTCTCTCTCTCTCTCTCTCTCTCTCTCTCTCTGCCTTTTCATTCCTCTCCTTATGATGGGGGGTTATATATAGGGAGGAGGGTGGTGTTATTGGGAGTAGGCATGATGGGGCCCCAATCACCCATATGGACAGCCAGAGTGGGCTGCTGCCATGCAGTCTATATTGTTATTGAGAGAGGCAGAGTGAAGAGCAAGCATGCTCTCACCTACTTCCATTCATTCATTATCTCATAACCACACACATAGAGTAAGTGTATACAATAGTACTAAGATCCATAGGACCATTCACACTGGGTCTAAGACCACCGACTTATTTAATGTTGCTGATACAACTAGACAATATTAATGTCGGTCATACATACTAATAGGAGAATAGTATGAGCTTGATATTCTAACACTCCTCCTCAAACTCAAATCATCTGATGAACTCCAAGTAGCTGTCTAAAACTACTAAACTTATCTTTACCCAAAGACTTGGTAAAGATATCTGCAACCTGTTCATCAGTTTTCATATGCATAAGATCTACTCTCCCTGCAAGAACCATCTCTCTGATAAAATGGTAGTGTACCTCTATGTGTTTTTTCCTGGCATGGTATACTGGATTCGTTGCCAGGAGTATACTACTGAGATTGTCACATAATAAGGTCACTGAAGCATCCACCTGGATATCCAAATCAGCCATAAGCTTGAGCAGCCATGAAATTTTGCATGCTGCCAATGTAGCACCCCTGTGTTCTGCCTCAGTACTAGATAATGCAATCATTGGTTACTTCTTGCTGCTCCAGCTGATCATGCCACTTCCAAAGCCAAAAGCATAACCACTTGTAGATCTACGATCATATGAGCATCCTGCCCAATCTGCATCTGTGTATCCAACCAGTTTCAAGGTTTTATCTCTCATATAGAATAGCTCATAATCTACAGTGGACTTAACATATCTCATAATCCGCCTAACAGCATCCAAATGTGGCTTCCTGGGCTTCTGCATAAACTGACTTATGAGCCCAACTGCATAACTCAAATCTGGCCTAGTAATGGTTAGATAGATCAGACTTCCAACCATCTGCCTGTACATAGTCACATCCTGAATTTCAGCTACATTGCTAATGTCCAACTTGACATTCTAATCAAGGGGTGTATCCAATGGTTTGCATTTAGCCATGCCATACTTTTTCAGCATTTCCATGGCATAATGTTTCTACATCAGCCATAAAACATTTTTAGCCTTGATTACCTCAATACCCAAAAAGTACTTCAATTCACCTAGATCTTTCATGTCAAATTCATATTTCAGCATCTTCATTACATGCTGTATGCCCAAGTCATCATTACCAGTGATTATTAAATCATCAACATATATGACCAGCACTACTAAGACACTGTCAGTCTTCTTTGTAAATAGGCTGTGATCAGCCCTACCAACAGTAAATCCCAACCTCTGCAAGTAGTTACTGATCCTAGCATGCCAAGCTCTCGGAGCCTGCTTCAGCCCGTACAATGCCTTTTTCAGCTTGCATACATAATGCTGAAAATCAAGGTGAACATACCCTTCTGGCTGAACCATATAGGCATCCTCTGCTAAGTCACCGTTAAGAAATGCATTCTTAACGTCCATCTGCTGTAATTTCCAGCCTCTAGCAGCAGCCAAGGCAATCACAGTGCGTATGGTTGCCATCTTGGCAACATGGCTGAATGTTTCCTCATAATCAAGTCCATACTGTTGGGCATACCCCTTAGCAACCAGCCTGGCTTTGTACCTTTCCACACTGCCATTTGACTTGCATTTGATTTTGTAGACCCATTTACAGCCAATGGTATTTTGTTGAGATATCGATCTCCACTCGTGATATGCCAGGGTGACCGTTGTGCATTTATGTCACCGACTTGTCAGTTGCAGATGCGGTTGGTACACCACCCATGAATAATAGCTACATGATAGCTATCCTTATCTACTCTAGTTCGTGGCTCAGTTAGTATGCCACCTTAGTTAGTTGAGTTTGGTTTGAGACCCATATATAGGGATCTTCTATTTCCTTGTACAAGAGTTCTTTTGGCTTATACAACTAAGAAGAGGAAAACTGTTTTCAGCCTCCATCCTTGTGTGTATTCCCCCATTGTGCAAGCAAGAAAGCTACAAGTGAGACTTCTTCCTTCTCTCCCACAATCTTGACATGGTATCAGAGCCTTGTTCGTGGTAAGGAGCTCAAGAAAGCAAGCCAAGCTCACAGTGTTCTGGTAAGAGGAGCAGTGTTGCTTTCATTTTCTCTTTTGGCAGCAGATCTCTGTAGGTAGCACAGCCGGAAATTGCAAGAGTGCATTGTCTTAGGTTGAGTCGCCCTTCGCGGTGAAGCAAGAGGGCAGTATATGCTGCTAGACAGGGCTTTAGCCCTAGGCGACCCTGTTTTTTTGATTTGAGGCCATTTCGGGGCCTGTTTTGGAGGCGGAAGTTTTCTGTACGCACTCAGGAAAAGGCCCAGTTTTATGCTGTGCAACCACTATTCTACAGGTCGGTGAAAAGTTACTGTAGAAATTGCATCGTATGCCTGTGCGCAGAGACATTGGGAGTTACAGAATCATCCTTGGTTCCTGTTTATGCAAAATCGTCACTAGGAAGTGACTGTGTGGTCAAATACCACTTTCGCCAGTTTTGCAGATTTGCCCTTGTGAGGGTGAAGCTGTGTTTTTTGCAGTGAAAAAATTTTTTGCAGTGTTCTGTAATGGCGTCTGATTCTCTTTCACAGATTGTAACTGAAAAGCTTGACAAGAACAACTTCCAGGCATGGAAGTTTAGAATAACGAATTTCCTTATGGGAAAAGGATATTGGGAATTTGTTGCAGGAAATGAAAAAGAACCAGTTCTTCCTTATGTTCCCAATCAACAGCAAATGCAGGCATTCAAAGCATGGCATGAGAGAGCCAGGAAAGTTATGTACTAGCTTTCTATCAGTATTTCAGACTCTATGATTGTGCATATTTAGGATGCAAGTACGCCAAAGGAGGCATGGGATACTTTGTCAAAAATGTATAGCATAAATACGCAAGCCAGGAAAATGCAGCTCAACCAAGAGTTGCATAATGTGCAAAGAGAAAGTATGAGCATCAATGACTACCACATGAAGGTGAAGATTGCAGATGCACTTGCTTCCATTGGGTCGCCAGTGGAAGATGATGATTTAGTTTCTGTGACCTTGAATGGTCTAGGAAAAGATTATGCACAGTTTCGGACATCCATTTCAGTTCGTGAAAGATTTCCTGATTTTGAGGAGTTGATTGCTCTTCTAATTTCTGAGGAGCAGAGAAATGGTGGTGCATCTTCTTCAGGAGGAACTTCAAAAGAAACTGTCTTCTACTCAAATGCTGGAAGAAGTAGAGGCAGAGGTAGAGGAGGCCGATTTGGAGGCCGTGGTAGAAATCAGAATATGCAGCAAACTCAAGAAAACCAGTCCTATGGAGGAGGACCTGGTAACTCTAGAGGCAGGGGGAGCCAAAGAGGTCGTGGTGGATGGCAAAGAGTCCAAAATGCAAACAGCAATGTTGAATGCTACTACTGTGGTAAAATGGGTCATATGGCTAAAGACTGCTATAAAAAGCAGAATGACATCATGAATGGGAAATTGCAACAAGGAAATTATGCATCTTCTAGTAGACAGGGTGATGACAGAAATGAGCATTTGTTTATGGTGCAGCACATGAACAATTCTATGACAAGTGCAGAAGAAAGCAATGATGTATGGTATGTTGACTCAGGTGCATCAAACCACATGACAGGTCATGCAGAATGGATGGAGGATGCAAGGAAAATGGAAAAACCAGGATTTGTGGAGAATGGTGATGATACTGCACATCCTATTGTGCAGATTGAAAAAATTCATTTGTCTATGCAGGATGGGAAAAAGAAATACATGCCCGATGTATTTCATGTCCCCAATATCACCAAGAATCTGGTTTCTGTTGGTCAAATGGTTGAGCAGGGCTTGCAGGTTAGATTTAATCCTCATGGATGCTTTGTTGAGGATATGAAAAATAAAGGTCAAAAGCTGCATCTCTTGGAGGCTGTCATTATTTTATCACTTTTATTGATGACTATAGCAGAAAAGTTTGGGTGTATTTTATGAAAAAGAAAAGTGAAGTTTTTGGGCATTTCAAAACTCTTAAAGCTATGGTTGAAAAAGAAACAGGCCTGCAAACAAAATGCCTAAGGTCAGATGGAGGGGGAGAGTACCTCTCAAATGAGTTTGCAAGGTTCTTGCAGGAGCATGGCATAAAGTAGCAATATTCATGTAGTCATACCCCACAATAAAATGGAATTGCAGAAAGGAAAAACAGGCATATTGAAGAGGTATCTCGTGCCATGCTCAATGAAAAAGACCTGCCAGATTTTTATTGGGCTGAGGTAGTTGCTATAGCAGCCTACATAATGAACAGGACTCCCACTGCAGCAATACATGGGATGACTCCAGAGGAGAGGTATACTGGTAGGAAACCAGATATTTCTCATTTGAAGATTTTTGGCTGTGTTGCCTATGTACATGTGCCAGATGAGTTGAGATCCAAGCTGGATCCAAAAGCTGAGAAGTGCATCTTTATTGGTTACTCTCTGCAGGCAGAAAGGGTGTAGATGCTATAACCATTCTACTCGTAAGTTTACAGTGAGCAGAGATGTTATTTTTTATTAGATGAGTAGCTGGTATAAACCAGTAAATGTGGTTGATGATGTAGATGCACAAAATGGTAATGGTGCACAGAATTCACAGCAGCAGTCACAAAATATTAGTGGACCTGGAGTGTCCTCTAGCAGTGGTTCACATTCCTCACCATGGACAGGCAAATTGAGATCAGGAGAATCTTCTCAAATCAATGCAGATAGTGGTATGCACGTTTCACGAAAAGGAAAAGAGAAGGTAGATCAGCCCATGTTTGATGTGAATGCAGGTCACTCTTATGTGGATGGTGAATCCAGTGGCTCAAAACAGAGCATTGATGATGAGTTGGGTATCCCCTCTATTATTACACCTGGAGTAAGGAAGACCAGGGATGTTTTGAGAGCGCCTGGAAGTGAGCCTACTTTGCATAGGTCTACCAGAGCTAGGTATCCTGTGGATAGGCTGAAATATGATGAATTTACAGCCATCCACTATGCATATATGGTCAAAGTGATACAGGAACCAGAAGCCACTTCTTTTGAGCAAGTCATCGGAAAAGAAAAATGGGAGAAAGCCATGGATGAAGAAATGGATGCCTTGGAAGAAAATGCTACATGGGAATTGGTACCTTTGCCTAAAGGTAAAAATGCAATTGGTTGTAAGTGGGTTTATAAGGTGAAGCACAATGCAGATGGTTCTGTGAACAGATACAAGGCAAGATTAGTAGTCAAGAGGTATGCACAAACATATGGCATTGATTATGAAGAAACATTCAGTCCGGTTGCAAGGATGGCAACCGTAAGAGCAGTCATTGCTATGGCTGCATCAAAGGAATGGTCTTTACATCAGATGGATGTAAAGAATGCCTTCTTGCATGGTGATTTGCAAGAAGAGGTCTATATGGAGCGCCACCAGGTTATGTACATGCTGTTCATCCTGAGTTTGTTTGCAGGCTGAAGAAAGCATTGTATGGCTTGAAGCAAGCACCTAGAGCATGGTCTGACAAGATAGGATAGTATCTTGTCACTATTGGCTTTCAGATTTCCAAGGCAGATTTCTCACTTTATGTGAGAAAAACAGAGAAAGGTATTATGCTACTTGTCATTTATGTTGATGATTTGATTATGACAGGTGACAGTGATGAAGATATCCTTCATGTGAAAATGCTATTAAAGCAAAAGTTTGAGATGAAGGATTTGGGAGAGCTGCGTTATTTCTTGGGCATTGAGGTGATTAGATCACCAAGTGGGATACAGCTCTTGCAGAGGCAGTATGGATTGGACATGCTGTCCAAATATGGGATGACAGGCTGTAAACCTATTTCAGCTCCTTTGGAGCAGAATGTGAAGCTGAGCGCAGATGCAGGTGAGCTTCTAGAAGACCCTACTATGTACAGACGCATAGTAGGAAGCTTGATTTATATGACTATTACCAGGCCAGATTTGAGCTATGCTGTTGGATTGGTAAGTCAGTTTATGCAGGATCCAAGGAAACCGCATTTGGATGCGGCTAGACACATACTCAGGTATGTGAAGTCCACATTGCAGTATGGACTATTTTATGAGACTGGGGTTCAGATACAGTTGCATGGATACACTGATGCTGATTGGACTGGTAGCATTTCTGATAGACGATCTACCAGTGGATATGTGTTCTCTTTTGGGAGTGCTGCAGTCACTTGGAGCAGCAAGAAACAGCCTACAGTTGCCTTATCCAGCATAGAGGCTGAGTACAGGGGTGCAACAATGGCTGCATGTGAGGTAGCTTAGTTGCATAAGCTACTTTATGATGTGCATCAGCCTACAGATGGGCCAGTTGTTATTTATTGTGACAACATGAGTAGTATACACTTGGCAAATAACCCACTCTATCATGCTAGAACAAAGCACATTGAGGTGCATTATCACTATGTGCGGGAGAGGGTTTTACTAGGTCTTATTGATCTAGTTTATGTCAGCACAGAGGATCAAGTAGCTGACATATTTACGAAGACATTAGGCACAGAGAAGCTGCGCAAGTTCAGAGACCTGCTTGGTGTGCAGGAATTGGGATTAAGCTCGAGGGGGAGTGTTGAGATATCGAGCTCCACTCGTGATATGCCAGGGTGACCGTCATGCATTTATGTCACCGACTTGTCAATTGCAGATGCGGTTGGTACACCGCCCATAAATAATAGCTACATGATAGCTATCCTTATCTACTCTAGGTCATGGCTCAGTTAGTATGCCACCTTAGTTAGTTGAGTTTGGTTTGAGACCCATATATAGGGATCTTCTATTTCCTTGTACAAGAGTTCTTTTGGCTTACACAACTAAGAAGAGGAAAACTGTTTTCAGCCTCCACCCTTGTGTGTATTCCCCCATTGTGCAAGCAAGAAAGCTACAAGTGAGACTCCTTCCTTGTCTCCCACAATCTTGACACTTTTTTCCTTTAGACAGTGGCATAAGATCCCATGACTTATTTTCAGCCAAGGCATTCATTTCTTCATCCATGGCTGCACACCAGTTCTCATTTTCCACTGCTTCAGCATATGTACCTAGTTCTTTGATCTCCATCACTTTTGTCATGTAAGCATAATGCTTTGCAGTGTAGCCACTATATGTCAATCTGTCAACAGGGTATCTGACCCTCTGTGAGCGTTTAAGCTGTGGTGCACTGCTCGATTCCCCTCTCTCATGAGGTGGAATGTACCTGCTCTGCCTTGCGCCAGGCATATAGACTGTCAGAATACCAAGTTCACTGTCTAAAGTGTCAGTAGACTCATATCCAGAAGTCATTCTACCAGGTGTCATCATCTCGGATACATCCTCGGTAACTTTCTCTTTTCCTTTGTCTGCGACATCATATCTCCCCCTCACTGACATACTGGTGTCAGTGGACGGTGAGCTCCTCAATCTCCTGTCCATGGGGATGTTGTCTGACTACTAGGTCCTGTCATATCAATGCTCTACTGCATATCAACTATGGATACATGAGTAGAAGGCATATCTGATGGCTATCTCATCAAAAATAACATCCCTACTCACCAAGGTCTCCCTGGTAGAGGGATCATAGCATTTGTATGGCTTCTTATCCTGTGAATATCCAATGAAAACACACTTATGCACTTTTGGATCTAGCTTCTTCCTTTTTTCATCTGGAATATGCACATAAGCAAGACAGCCAAAGACTTTCATGTGACTTACATCCGGCTTATAGCCATACAGCTTCTCAAATGGTGTCATCTCATGAATGCCTGCAGTGGGAGTCTGATTCAAGATATACATGGCTGTCATAACAGCCTCATCCCAATAATAGAGTGGCATCTTCTTCTCATTCATCATGGCACGAGCAGCTTCCATCAAGACCTTGTTCTTTCTTTCAGCTACCCCATTCTGCTGAGGAGTGTAGCTGCAGGTAAGCTACCTGCATATGCCATTTTGAGCCAAAAAGTTGTCAAACTCATTTGATACATACTCCCCACCGCTATCTGATCTCAAATAAGAGATATAACAGTCAAATTCATTTTCAACCTACTTTTTAAACTGCTGAAAAACAGCAAACACCTCATCCTTTGTCTTCAGAATGTAAACCCAAGTATAGCAACTGTAATCATCAATGAATGTCACATAATACTTCGAGCCTCCCATGGATGCATTATGGGCTGGCCCCCAAACATCAGAGTGCACTAACTGCAATGGACGTGTACTCTCCCTTACATGCCTGACAAATGGCAACCTTGACTGTTTACCAAACTGGCAAGCATCGCATACATGACCAATATCTGAATATTGGAACTTGGGTAGACCTGTAACAAGCTGTTTTTTCTGCATAGTTTGCTGCCTTTGCAAATTTACATGCCCCACTCTCTTGTGCCAAATTTCCAAGTCTCTGATAGTGCCAAAACCATGAGCAAACATAGCTGAATTCAGCTCTAGCAAGGTAGCATCAAGAGTAAACATTCTACCATTCCTGTGGCCACGAACTATCAACTTGCATCCATTGCCAAACTCTTCAATAAATCAACCATGCTTATTGAATCTAACCTGCAAGTTTTGCTCCATCATCTGACCAATAGACAGTAGGTTCTTCGTAATCGAAGGAACATGCAATACATCATGCAAATTTTTCTTTCTGCCATCATGAACCACAAGAGGCACTTTGCCTTTATACTCAATACTATGCTGTGTGTCATCACCTGTACAGACATAGCCATGTTTTTCAGCCACCATATCAGTGAACCAATCACCATGAGGAGTCATGTGATTCGATGCCCTTGAATCAATGTACCAAACTGCATCATTAGTGCATTTTTCAGCAACTCTGTCTTTTACATATTGCATGGCAAACAATCTATCTCCTTAAGTATCATCTACCTGACTAGATGTAGCAAAATGTCCATGTTGTTTGCCTTTCTGATTGCCCTGCTTCTTCCAGCAATCCTTGGCAATATGCCCATACTTCCCGCAGTAATGACAATCCTTATCCTTGTTCAGATTGTCATATGAATGCTGCTGTTGCCAGAAGCCTCTACCTCTGGGGCTAGATCTCCCCCTGCCTCTAAAGTTTCCACCACCTCTTGCATTCGATACCTACTGGTTGTTATTGCCATAGGATGCATTTCGATGGCCTCCTCTGCCAGATCCATAGCCTCTACCACAGTTTCCACAGTCGCGTTGATTGGAATAGAAAACTGCATCCTTGTTTTTAGAACTGTTAGATCCTGCAACCAAGCCAAGCTTAACCTCTTCATGGATAAGCAATGCAACCAGCTCATTGAAATCAGGCATTTCAGCCCGCACAGACACAGAAGTGTCAAAAGACTTATACTTAGGCCCCAAGCCATTCAAGGTCACAGCAACCATGTCTTCATCTTCAACCTGTGAACCAACAGATGCCAACTGATCCACAATGGTCTTAACCTTCATGACATAATCCTGTATAGATCTGCTCTTTCTCGCCATGTTGTTGAACTTTTGCTTTAATTGCATCTTTCTAGCACTTGTGGTTATGCCATAATACTTGACCAAAATGTCCCATGCATTCTTAGGAGAGCTGTAGTTCATTATTTGCATTACCATGGCATCTGAGATACATAAAGAGAGCCAGTGCAAGACTCTACAAACTCTTTCTGTCCAAGCTCGGTGTAATCGTCTCTGATCAGCCCGTAGGTTGATCCGGGAGCTCAAGTTCAGCTTCCGCTCCAGTCACCAACTCCCAATAGCCTTTCCCTATTAAGAAGTTCTCCATGCAAAACTTCCATATGGCATAATTGTTACTATCAAGATTTTTTCCCACTATCTGGGTTATTTTTTTGTCCTTTCTGCATTTGCCATGTTCTAGACTTTGCCTGACTACCTGCAAACCAACAAGTATGACTGACCAAGTTCAATCCTCAACTGTTTATGACAGTTTTCTACAATTAATTGTAGTAAAAAAACAGGGTATTTCAGCCCAATGATAACTCAAAATAGTCCACAACCAGTGGTCTAACTCCTAAATATAACAGTCAATACATATGCTTTGGAGTTGCTTCAGCTTAAACTCTTGCAACCTCACTGCCAGGGTCAATACATACAGTCTGAAAACTATAAACTGTCAATGACCAATAGCTTATTCAAAGCCAAAACTAAGTCATATACATGTCATACATATCCCAAACCTTCATAGACAGCTGCTAGTACATGTAGCAGTCCAAACATAACCATACGGGCACAAATCTGAGTATGCATGGTACTCGGCAAAGCAGGTACCAAATGGATGTCAGTATGTTTCAACCTTGAAGTGATAAAACTGTCATACATTCAAATTATAGATTTCAGCATGTAATTTCTAGATCTATAAATGCATTCCAAAATGGAATTTTTAATCCCTTTTAATCATGCCCAAGTGTACATGGGTATTGCATAGACATTTATCAAGCATTCTTGATAGTCATATCCATCATTCCAAAGCCTAGGTGGATCAAACAGTGCCCTGTATTAGTGCTGAAAAACTTTTGGACATATTTCAACATGTCATTATCTTCAAACACTGAGCATTTGACACTCCCAATCCAAGATCAAAAGCATAAGAGATAACACATATGCTTTGTTAAGCATCAACCAAGTATAAGCGCTTCAATGATCAATGTCTATTAAGACTTCATTGTTGCCTATGAGTTACCATACACAACAAGTGTATTCAGCCTACATTACATAGGTCTGTTGGTCACATTCAGATTGCTTTACATTAGTTTGCTACAGCATACATAATGCTCCATGAGCTCCTATTGTTGCCCATCTCTCATGCTTGCTACTATGGGACTGTTGTATTGAGTTGTTGCTGCTATTACTGAAGGTCTTGTTTTGTAGTTGAACAAGAGTGCCACTGTTGAGCTCATTCACATTGGCAAGAGAGGTATCACTTGTCCTGTTCTTTAGGGCCAACAACTATGGAGGAAGCCCAGTATCAATTGGAGTAGATAGCAAGTTGGAATATGCCACATGAGCTGCCGTATTATTACTGCTAGCTTTCGTCTTCAATGAGCTTGAGTGACTATCCCCATTTGTTATTCATCAGGTTGAGCTTTCAATGCCCTTCTTCAATGATAAGCTGAAAAAATGGAAGGTCAAATCTGTCACCAATCTGATTGTGCCTATTGCATCCACATGAGTTGCCCAGAACTATGCCATCATCTGCGCCAAATCCCCTCTAAATCAGTAGTTCTCATTTCAGAAGACCTCATTTATACTTCAAGCTCTTCATTTTATTTGATGCAGAAGAAAAACAAGAATCAGCAACACGTGACTTGCTGGATAGATCTACTTCAAGATCTGTTGCTTCTAGTATGGAAGATGCCAGGCACTAATCAATGCTCACTATACTTCAGCCACATTGATGCCAAGCATATAGGTGAATGCTTCATCACTTTGACCATCAAAAACAGGCGCATATTTTCAGACTGTTCATGTTGTTTTACACGCACTGATTTTCATATATGTTTTCACTATTTGTTGCTTCCAATGCTGGTCATAATCTACTCCATAGCATGATTCAAATCAAGCTCTTCAACCCTTCCTTCAATCCTTGATGACCTCTTGTCAATTGTATGCATACAGACATTGATACATATCTTCCATTTGGCTATGGCTTCATCTACAGGTGTCCAGCTCCTTCTTCATTTCTAACTTCATTGCCTCTGTAGTGCAAGTGGTCATGCCCATTCTCCCACAGCCTCATGGATGAGGCTCTGATACCATGTTGTTATTGAGAGAGGCAGAGTGAAGAGTAAGCATGCTCTCACCTACTTCCATTCATTCATTATTTCATAACCACACACATAGAGTAAGTGTATACAATAGTATTAAGGTCCATAGGACCATTCACACTGGGTCTAAGACCACTGACTTATTTAATGTCCCACACTTGCTGATACAGCTGGACAAGATTAATGTTGGTCATACATACTAACAGGAGAATAGTATGAGCTTGATATTCTAACAGTCTACCCCTTCTCCATCGTCGCCATCTTCTTCCTCTATTTCATCTTCCACTTCTACCTCCACTTCAGGGATTTCTTCCTTGTCATCAACTTCCTTCCCCCCACGTCATCGTCATCATCACTCCCCCTTCCTCGTCGACTGCTCCTCCTTGATGTCATCTCCACTTCCTCTTCTTCCCCTTCCCCACCACCTATTGGTGACGACAGGGGGGAAAAAGATTTAAAAATTTCCATTATTTTTAATAAAGGGGGGGAATTCCTACACGGTCAAGGACATTACATCCTTTCCCCCTTAGAGAACTCAAGATGTCCTCATCTCATAAGAACCGGGGAAGACAAGCATTAATGGGGCTGAAGGCCTGTGGATTAGGACCCACCATGCGTCTATTGTGCTACTTGTAATGACTCAAGTAGTGCAACTCATATTATTGCAATTACTCAAAGGTACAAAAGTAGGATTTGTTCCCGATTTAAGTTGTATTACATGTTGATAAAATTTCTAGGATTTCTAATCATCCTGAAGAGGTGTAGTGGGTTCTAAGACTTTGTCTTCATCTTATTTCTCTATATATCCATAGACTGTGCTTGTGTAGCTTCGTTTTCTTGGAGGCTCAATATCTTTCACAAGGCAGATTGCTTGGACCATGCCCTAGCTCATTGCAATGGAAGCATTGGCGGTTGCGACATCTCCTACGGATGATGTGGCATCTCTTGTTCTAATCTCAAAAATCCTCTTTGTCACAATTGCCTAGTTTAAGTCCTTAGATGATTGGCTTTGCTCGAAATAATGCATCTTGTAAGTGCATTGGGTGCATTGCTTCAAGACGGTCATTCAGAGAAGTGTTCAAGTCATAGCAAAACTTGGATACTTGCTACGCAATATCCATAGGCGGTGCGTATTTTAGTAGGGTTACAAAATTTGAGTAGTAGGCTTACAAGGTTAATTCTAGCTGCTTGAGCTTGAAGAAATCATTCATCCTCAAAATTTGGTAGGTTGGCACAAGGTATCGTCCACATACAGCATCTTTCAGCTAAGCCCAAGTGATAGCGGCTTTAGAAATACCTTGATCTTTGCACCATTGGTTCCATCATATCCAAGCCTGGCCAACTAACTTAAGTTTGGCTATCATTATTGATTGGTAGAAGCAGTTCCCGCGATAAAGAAATAATCATTCATCAACTCAATCCATATCTCCGCCTCTACTACTACGTCTATTCCTTTTTCACCAAACTTAGGTCCCTTAATATGCTTGAAAAGGAATTTCTTCTCTTGCATGTCAGCATTCATGGGTACAGAAGCTGCCTGACAATCAAGTCATACCACTTAGGTTGTTCTATTTAGGATCTATCTATGAACCATACATTAATCAATCATACCTCATTACGAAGTTTTACTTTGATACCAACTATAACGTGCCTGCTATCCACGCACGTTTTTAGCGGTCCATCGAGAGATGAATCTAAGAGACACCACCCGGCACTCCCATGGAATGTTACGGGGTTTGTCACCTAGGGTTTCTCGAGTCCGCCTTGCAACAGAACATTTATAGTAGCCACACCCATTAGAATCGACCTAAAATCTGGGTCCCTAGTGGTCAAGGTCTCCTGACAGCATTCTAGCGTCGGGTCCTGAACATCCTACTTTACGCAGAGATACCCAAGTCGAAGCAAACCCATGCTGCACTTGGTTCAAAGAGAATGGGAAACAAGAGGGATGCACTGCTCAACCTCTCTACCTGTAGGGCATAGTTCCATTCCGGTCCCCTCAAATGGAATGAATTGAATTCTAACTTGACCATACCTAAAGATCAAACGATGGTAAAACCCTGTGAGAAGCCGCCTAGTTCTCTAGGAGCACCCTGCTGTAGGACAGACCCGTCAGGGGTTCTGCCAACCCGCTTCCCTCAGTAGGAATTCTTTAGTTATCTAATTAGGTCCTATCACATTTATGTGTGACATTTAAAAATATCTTTCTTAATTAAGCATTTTAAGGAACATGGTTCGTTTGCGTAATTTATAGCACAAACACGAAAATGGTGCAAGCAGTCCTTTTTACAACCAGGATCAAACAAGCTCCTTAACTTATCTTCAAGTTAATCTTTGTCTCCTGCCTTTGTCTCCTACTACCCATACACGAGAAACTATATATCCCTTTTTCCCTGCAGAACTAACTGGTCCAAATCATATGGCACAACAAATTCCATCCATTATCTAGAATAGGATCTTCCAACGCAACAGACATTGGGCTCACGGCAGTATTCAAATCCGTTTTGGACTAGCGAAGGGGCGTCCAATGCTCCACCTGACCCACAAGCGGCCTAGGACTGAGACACAATTTTCGTGGTTGGTCTTTTCACCACTTGACCTTTGGCCAATGAATCCAGTAGTGCCCTCTCGAGTTGTGTGACCTTGGAGATGATCCTTTCCTTAATTAATCCAGTCAAGAACCAAGCACAATCAAGGCAATCAACCTAATATCATCTTCCAAGAAAACATTCCTTTATTCCCATGGAAATTTGTCATCACATACCCCGCCATGAATTTACCATCAATCACAAGCACTTGGAATAATCATCCAGACAACAAACCAACAATCAATTGAATGTAAAAGGTTCGATCAACCAACAAAAAAAACAATGGTATTCTCTTCAACATTGCAAGAGTAGACGTGATAACATTTCCATCTGCATATTTGCTTTCCCCCTTGGGATCTAAGAGCGATACTCTGCAAAATGTTTCTTAACACTTCCTTCCCTCGGCTAGGGCATATGTCAAGGTTTCAAACATTGTACAATACATAATTTCTATAGATCACTTACATTGATCAATAGCTCAACCCTGAATTGGATTGGTGAAAGTCGTAGCTAATCGACGAACCCCATGACATCTTAGTTTTAATCCTTATGATTAATTTCTTGTACTAGCTCTTAGTCAAGCCATGAAGCAAACATGAAATTATTCCCATGTATCAAGCATGTTATAGGCATAAGGTGTAAGTACTTGATAAGATAAGTGCTAGATGATCTCAAGTAACTAGACTCCAACAGGCCTTGCATTGGGCTAGAATCTAGTTTTTCCTAATATTTGGGTTCTTAGGCTAAGTACCTTTGAAGTATCTAAACTTTGAGCTAGGACTTCCTGTCCATGATTCTTGATGTGATATTATTTTAGCCATTATGCTGTTGGTAACCCTTGACTATGCTCTAACCCAGCACTTGTATGCACAATTCTTTAATGTCATTCTTTGTATGATTATGCCATTCATAACCCCTGATTGATTCTTTCTTGTAATTGCTCTATCAACAAACATGCCATATGCAACTAGGTGCAACTAATGTCAATTGATACATGCACTTTGCAAACTCCATCTTTCGAATGTTTGCGATAAATTTATCATTTTCAATAATCCATTCTCGTGTGGCATAGTACGGGTCTAATACATCTCATGCGAAAATCAAAGCAAGCATCCATCAATTTGAAAATACTGTTGAGATATCGAGCTCCACTCGTGATACGCCAGGGTGACCGTTGTGTATTTATGTCACCGACTTGTCAGTTGCAGACGCGGTTGGTACACCGCCCATGAATAATAGCTACATGATAGCTATCCTTATCTACTCTAGTTCGTGGCTCAGTTAGTATGCCACCTTAGTTAGTTGAGTTTGGTTTGAGACCCATATATAGGGTTCTTCTATTTCTTTGTACAAGAGTTCTTTTGGCTTACACAACTAAGAAGAGGAAAACTGTTTTTCAGCCTCCACCCTTTGTGTCTTCCCCCATTGTGCAAGCAAGAAAGCTTCAAGCGAGACTCCTTCCTTCTCTCCCACAATCTTGACATGGTATCAGAGCCTTGTTCGTGGTAAGGAGCTCAAGAAAGCAAGCCAAGCTCGCGGTGTTCTGGTAAGAGGAGTAGTGTTGCTTTCATTTTCTGTTTTGGGAGCAGATCTCTACAGGTAGCACAGCCGAAAAGTGCAGGAGTGCATTGTCTCAGGTTGAGACGCCCTTCACGGTGAAGCAAGAGGGCAGTATATGCTGTGTAAAGGGCTTTAGCCCTTTGCGACCTTGTTTTTTTTATTTGAGGCCATTTCGGGGCCTGTTTTGGAGGTGGAAGTTTTCTGCACGCACTCAGGAAAAGGCCCAGTTTTATGTTGTGCAGCCACTGTTCTACAGGTCGGTGAATAGTTACTGTAAAAATTGCATTGTATGCTTGTGCGCAGAGACATTGGGAGTTACAGAATCATCCCTGTTGCCTGTTGATGCAAAATCGTCACTAGGAAGTGACTGTGTGGTCAAATACCACTTTCGCCAGTTTTGCAGATTTTCCCTTGTGAGGGTGAAGCTGTGGTTTTTGCAGTGACAGAATTTTTTGCAGTCTTCTGTAATGGCATCTGATTCTCTTTCACAGATTGTCACTGAAAAGCTTAACAAGAACAACTTCCAAGCATGGAAGTTTAGAATGACGAATTTCCTTATGGGAAAAGGATATTGGGAATTTGTTGCAGGAAATGAAGAAGAACCAGTTCTGCCTGATGTTCCCAATCAACAGCAAATGCAGGCATTTAAAGCATGGCATGAGAGAGCCAGGAAAGTTATGTATTGGCTGTCTATCAGCATTTCAGACTCTATGATTGTGCATATTCAGGATGCAAGTACGCCAAAGGAGGCATGGGATACTTTGTCAAAAATGTATAGCACAAATACGTAGGCCAGGAAAATGCAGCTCAAGCAAGAGTTGCACAATGTGCAAAGAGAAAATATGAGCATCAACGACTACCACATGAAGGTGAAGAAGATTGCAGATGCACTTGCTTCCATTGGGTCACCAGTGGAAGATGATGATTTAGTTTGTGTGACCTTGAATGGTCTAGGAAAGGATTATGCACAGTTTCGGACATCCATTTCAGTTCGTGAAAGATTTCCTGTTTTTGAGGAGCTGATTGCTCTTCTAATTTCTGAGGAGCAAAGAAATGGTGGTGTATCTTCTTCAGGAGGAACTTCAAAAGAAGTTGTCTTCTACTCAAATGCTGGAACAGGTAGAGGCAGAGGTAGAGGAGGCCAATATGGAGGCCGTGGTAGAAATCAGAATATGCAGCAAACTCAAGAAAACCAGTCCTATGGAGGAGAACGTGGTAACTCTAGAGGCAGGGGGAGCCAAAGAGGTCGTGGTGGATGGCAAAGAGGCCAAAATGCAAACAGTAATGTTGAATGCTACTATTGTGGTAAAATGGGTCATATGGCTAAAGATTGCTATAAAAAGCAGAATGACATCATGAATGGAAAAGTGCAACAAGGAAATTATGCATCCTCTAGTAGACAGGGTGACGACAGAGACAAGTGCAGAAGAAAGCAACGATGTATGGTATGTTGACTCAGGTGCATCAAACCATATGACAGGTCATGCAGAATGGATGGAGGATGCAAGGAAAATGGAAAAACTAGGATTTGTGGAGACTGGTGATGATACTGCACATCCTATTGTGCAGATTGGAAAAATTCATTTGTCTATGCAGGATGGGAAAAAGAAATACATGTCCGATGTATTTCATGTCCCGAATATCACCAAGAATCTGGTTTCAGTTGGTCAAATGGTTGAGCAGGGCTTGCAGGTCAGATTTAATCCTCATGGATGCTTTGTTGAGGATATGAAAAATAAAGGTCGCTTGATAGCAAAAGGAAAGAAGAAGGGCAGAATGTTTACATTGGATGCAGACATGTCTGAATTGAGTGCAGCAATGTTTGCACATGGGACCGTTGTAGTTGCAAATATTGATATCTGGCATAAACGCATTGGTCATGTTAATATACAGCGACTTAAATCAATGCAAGCCCAAAATATTGTTGCAGGTTTGCCAAAATTCAAGGTTGCAGAAATGCATAAGGTATGTGAAGCCTGTCAGTTTGGAAAACAGACAAGGAAACCATTTCCTAGACATGTTCAAGAGAGTAAGAAGCCATTGGAATTAATCCACTCTGATGTGTGGACAACTAAAGCTACATCTCTTGGAGGCTGTCATTATTTTGTCAGTTTTATTGATGACTATAGCAGAAAAGTTTGGGTGTATTTTATGAAAAAGAAAAGTGAAGTTTTTGGGCATTTCAAAACTCTTAAAGCTATGGTTGAAAAAGAAATAGGCTTGCAGATAAAATGCCTAAGGTCAGATGGAGGGGGAGAGTACCTCTCAAATGAGTTTGCAAGGTTCCTGCAGGAGCATGGCATAAAGCAGCAATATTCATGCAGTCATACCCCACAACAAAATGGAATTGCAGAAAGAAAAAACAGGCATATTGGAGAGGTATCTCGTGCCATGCTCAATTAAAAAGACTTGCCAGATTTTTATTGGGCTGAAGTAGTTGCTACAGTAGTCTACATAATGAACCGGACTCCCACTGCAGCAATACATGGAATGACTCCAGAGGAGAGGTATACTGGTAGGAAAGCAGATATTTCTCATTTGAAAATTTTTGGTTGCCTTGCCTATGTACATGTGCCAGATGAGTTGAGATCCAAGTTGGATCCAAAAGCTGAGAAGTGCATCTTTATTGGTTACTCTCTGCAGCAAAAAGGGTATAGATGCTATAACCCTTCTACTCGTAAGTTTACAATGAGCAGAGATGTTGTTTTTTATGAGATGAGTAGCTGGTATAAACCAGTAAATGTGGTTGATGATGTAGATGCACAAAATGGTAATGGTGCACAGAATTCATAGCAGCAGTCACAAAATATTAGTGGACCTGGAGCGTCCTCTAGCAGTGGTTCACATTCCTCACCATGGACAGGCAAATTGAGATCAGGAGAATCTTCTCAAATCAATGCAGATAGTGGTATGCACGTTTCACGAAAAGGAAAAGAGAAGGTAGATCAGCCCATGTTTGATGTGAATGCAGGTCACTCTTATGTGGATGGTGAATCCAGTGGCTCAGAACAGAGCATTGATGATGAGTTGGGTATCCCCTCTATTGTTACACCTGGAGTAAGGAAGACCAGGGATGTTTTGAGAGCACCTGGGAGTGAACCTACTTTGCGCAGGTCTACGAGAGCTAGGTATCCTGTGGAGAGGCTGAAATATGATGGATTTACAGCCATTCACTATGCATATATGGTTAAAGTGATACAGGAACCAGAACCCACTTCTTTTGAGGAAGCCATGGGAAAAGAAAAATGGGAGAAAGCCATGGATGAAGAAATGGATGCCTTGGAAGAAAATGCTACATGGGAATTGGTACCTTTGCCTAAAGGTAAAAATGCAATTGGCTGTAAGTGGGTTTATAAGGTGAAGCACAATGCAGATGGTTCTGTGAATAGATACAAGGCAAGATTAGTAGTCAAGGGGTATGCACAAACATATGGCATTGACTATGAAGAAACATTCAGTCCGGTTGCAAGGATGGCAACCGTAAGAGCAGTCATTGCTATGGCTGCATCAAAGGGATGGTCTTTACATCAGATGGATGTAAAGAATGCCTTCTTGCATGGTGATTTGCAAGAAGAGGTCTATATGGAGCAGCCACTAGGTTATGTGCATGCTGTTCATCCTGAGTTTGTTTGCAGGTTGAAGAAAGCCTTGTATGGCTTGAAGCAAGCACCTAGAGCATGGTCCGACAAGATAGGACAGTATCTTGTCACTATTGGCTTTCAGATTTCCAAGGCAGATTTCTCACTTTATGTGAGAAAAACAGAGAAAGGTATTATGCTACTTGTCATTTATGTTGATGATCTGATTATGACAGGTGACAGTGATGAAGATATCCTTCATGTGAAAATGCTATTGAAGCAGAAGTTTGAGATGAAGGATTTGGGAGAGCTGCGTTATTTCTTGGGCATTGAGGTGATTAGATCACCAAGTGGGATACAGCTCTTGCAGAGGCAGTATGGATTGGACATGCTGTCCAAATATGGGATGACAGGCTGTAAGCCTATTTCAGTTCCTTTGGAGCAGAATGTGAAGCTGAGCACAGATGCAGGTGAGCTTCTAGAAGACCCTACTATGTATAGACGCATAGTAGGAAGCTTGATTTATATGACTATTACCAAGCCAGATTTGAGCTATGCTGTTGGATTGGTAAGTCAGTTTATGCAGGCTCCAAGGAAACCACATTTGGATGCGGCTAGACGCATACTCAGGTATGTGAAGTCCACATTGCAGTATAGACTATTTTATGAGACTGGGGTTCAGATATAGTTGCATGGATACACTGATGTTGATTGGGTTGGTAGTATTTCTGATAGACGATCTACCAGTGGATATGTGTTCTCTTTTGGGAGTGCTGCAGTCACTTGGAGCAGCAAGAAACAGCCTACAGTTGCCTTGTCGAGCACAGAGGCTGAGTACAGGGGTGCAGCAATGGCTGCATGTGAGGTAGCTTGGTTGCATAAGCTACTTTATGATATGCATCAGTCTACAGATGGACCAGTTGTCATTTATTGTGACAACATGAGTAGTATACACTTGGCAAATAACCCACTCTATCATGCTAGAACAAAGCACATTGAGGTGCATTATCACTATGTGTGAGAGAGGGTTTTACTAGGTCTTATTGATCTAGTTTATGTCAGCACAGAGGATCAGGTAGCTGACATATTCACGAAAGCATTGGGCGCAAAGAAGCTGCGCAAGTTTAGAGACCTGCTTGGTGTGCAGGAATTGGGATTGAGCTCGAGGGGGAGTGTTGAGATATCGAGCTCCACTCGTGATACTCCAGGGTGACCGTTGTGTATTTATGTCACCGACTTGTCAGTTGTAGACGCGGTTGGTACACCCCCCATGAATAATAGCTACATGATAGCTATCCTTATCTACTCTAGTTCGTGGCTTAGTTAGTATGCCACCTTAGTTAGTTGAGTTTGGTTTGAGACCCATATATAGGGTTCTTCTATTTCTTTGTACTAGAGTTCTTTTGGCTTACACAACTAAGAAGAGGAAAACTGTTTTTCAGCCTCCACCCTTTGTGTCTTCCCCCATTGTGCAAGCAAGAAAGCTTCAAGCGAGACTCCTTCCTTCTCTCCCACAATCTTGACAAATACATTACTTACAACCAATACTGCAATTGGATGGGCAAGGATGTCCTCGCTCAAGGCTTTTGTTGTTGCGGGATTGCCATCCGCGCGTGACAATTTTCGATTGGGGGTCATTCTCGACCTTCTTTGCTTCTAGGCACAACTCGCACAAGACCTTAGCGCCTCTTGCTTTATTAGCAAGACCAATTGAGAAAAAGTTGAGCTTGCGGGGTTGAGGACAATCTCACAAGGAAGGGGAATAGATAGGTGTGTGTGTGGCCACCCTCTTAGGAGGGGAAAGGGAGGAGACCCTTTGGCATATTCCTTCTCTCTCTCTTACCCTCTCTCTCTCTCTCTTTGCCTCTCTATCACCCTCTCTCTCTTTCTCCCCCTCTCTCTCTCTCGCCCTCTCCCTCTCTATTACCCTCTCCCTCTTCCTTCAACATGCAGTTCAAGGCCTTTTTGTTTCTCTCCTTATGATGGGGGGGTTATATAGAGAGGAGGGTGGTGTTATTGGGGATGGGTGTGATGGGGCCTCAATCACCTATCTGGGTGGCCAGAGTGGGCTGCCGCCATGCAGTCTACCCCTTCTCTGTCATTGCCATCTTCTTCCTCTACTTCATCTTCCACTTCTTCTTCGACTTCTACCTCCACTTCAGCGACTTCTTTCTCATCATCAACTTCTTCCCACGTCATTGCCATCATCACTCCCCCTTCCTCGTCGACTGCTCCTCCCCGATGTCATCTCCACTTCCTCTTCTTCCCCCTCGCCACCTGTCAGCAACAACAGGGGGAAATAAGATTTTTAAAATCCCATTATTTTTAATAAAATGGGGGGGATTCCTATGCAGGCGGGGATGTTACATACTACAACTAGCTTGGTCGAGATTCGTTATTACAATTGAGCCCATTGTTCTTATACAAATATAATTCTATGTAATTTTTTAATTTCAAAAATTGTACGTGCTAAGCTATTTTTCTATTTTTCTTTTCTTTGACCTATGTAATCTTTCAATTTTCTTTTGCCTTCTTCTACATGCTTCTTGGTTATGCCTTTGTAGAAGGGATTAACAGAAGCACATAGAAAATTATGGACATGCTTTCAGTCTCTATAGTTAAGATAATTTTGCATGTATCTAAGAGGGAATAGGGTGAACCTCCATAAGGTCTAACATCTACATTTGTAAGAATGAGTTCAAGTTGGCCAATCTCAATCCATAAAGTTGGATATCTATATTTACAAGAATGAGTTTAGGTTAGCCAATCTTAGTCCATAAGGTCTGATACCTATGAGGGAATAGGGTGAACCTCCATAAGATTTGATATCTACATTTGTAGGAATGAGTTCAATTTGGAAAATATCAATCCACTTCATAATTTGAACTTTCATCGATGCTCACTTAGAAGTACTCAAATTGATCCTAAGATATGTAGGAGGTATTAGTTATTCATCATCGAGCTTTCAAATTATAACATTTTACTGGGACAATTATAAGTTGTTAGGCTATGTAGACCTAGCTAGGATTCTACTATACACCTTGCATGTTGGACAATTATGATATATGTGAGTGATGCTACACTCAATGCATCATAGATCAGCCTTTGTAAAAGTGTTGGTCTCTATCTTGTCCACTAGTCATGGCTATGGCCTTTTTGCTACTAGATCTATCGAATATGCAGTCTTAGTCAACTCATGAAGTTTTAGGATTTCTAGGTCTCAACTTAGTCTAGTATTAAGCATGTCAACTAAGTATTAGGATCTCAATAGCCAAATGAAACTCCTGACTTATTTTATGAGGTAAAGTTCATGTGTGTTCCTATATTGTGTGTATTTCTTCTCTTTCAAACTTCAAGGCTTGTCAATTCTTGTTGCCAGGTGGCACTTACACAAAGGGATGAGCTCCTTAAATGGTTCTCCTTTGTGTGTACATTGGCGGGATGAGCACCATAAATGGTTCTCTGGGCACATTCCTAAGAATTTTCTTAGACGGAAGGTCGATGGGGACGCCTATCCTTTCTGGGCGTCAATGCAAGTGTGAACGTGGGTGGTACCATTTTATCCACATGAGTATTAACGTCTTCGTGAATTAATTATTGTATGGAATTCCAAATTGATTGATTTATGTGGCTAGCTACAATTATTCAGTTGGTTATTATTCTAACATGATTTTCTGAATTTTTGGCAACTGATGTGTAAAGCAAGGAGAATTGGAAAGGCACGCCACGCACAAGCATTTTAAAGATTATTTCCTCAAGAATTTATTTAAAAATTATTATATTATTGTATTAGACGCACCACCATTTCTTATAAAGCGTGCGCATAGCCTCTATGTAAATGTTTATTAGCAAAATAAATTTTTAGAAGATATGTCCAATAAAATATTAATGGTTCTAGAGAGTTGTGGGATGCACAACTGCTAGCATCCATTAATTCAGATTACTCTATCTCTTTTCCAGTACACTCAAACTCTTTATTCAAAGAGTGATTGTAAAGGGTCTAAATCTTGGGCAAAGAAGATTTCATAATATTACTATAAATGCGGCATGAAGGGAGCTGTCCACTTCATGTTGGGGGGAGATTGTACCCAATCTTGTGTTGCTTCATCTTACTTTACCCTCTCTTTTAGTCTATTTTTAATTTCTCATGAGTCGTATGCAATTTTATGAGTAAAAGAGAGAAAGAGGGAGCTTCTTCCATTCACTACGCACAAACCACGCATCCGTTACTCGCAACAGTGGTATCAGAGCCTAGCCTAACACTTGGGCTTCCAATCACCTACACTCTGGCGTGAAGGCGAACCCTCTGCTGCAAACGGGCTCTACGGTCCATCTCATCGCGAACCGACTACATGGCTGGATTCCCAGGTCTTCAAAACCCCCAACCCCTCTATCATAGTCAAGAAATTCTGTTATTTTCCCATACATTGAAGAAGAACCACTCCCACATCATGACGCCATATTTCGTGAAGAACTGGAGCTTCAAACTCATTAGCAAGCTTCATTAAAGCTTAATTAAAAGCTTTGATTAAGCTTAATCAAGAGCTTAAGCTTTATTTTGATTTTGTGGGGGGGGGGGGGGTCGTTTTTTGTTGCCACGGCAGCATCCACGACATCCTCTTCTCCTAAAACGTCAAGTTTTTTAAGGCTTAAAGCCTTATTAAGTAAGTTACATTACCGCTTACATAATCAAATTCATCTTCTCTTACTCCATGCCATACATAGACTCTGCAAATCTTCACAAGTCACAACTGACTATCTCTTCCATAGAGGCAGTTCTCGCGCAGCTCTTTCCAGCTTCATAAATTTCACAAAATTCCCATTAAAAATTTTCATCTTTCTTGCCTACTTCCATCCATAATTTCTTGTCCAAAGGTCGCTTCGAATTTTGGTCTTACATGCCAAAATTCTTCAACGACAAGCAAGGTGTCTTTTCATTTGCAAGGCATCCTAAATCTCCGGATTTCTCCATCAAGCAATCATGGCCAATTTCGAATTTGCATCACCGCTTCTTGAACCAACCCTGGAGCAGTGTATGGATTTAATATCCATGCAACTTGAAGAGGAGCGTCAACACCCCGTACAACTGGAGCAAGAACTGAAGTCCCTCAAGCCTCCTGCCAACTGAAATTTCTACCAATGACCACGTAGTTCACGCCATCAACGCTACTTTGGATGTCCAGGCTAGTCGAAAGGAGTCCAAGATAAGCAAGCGTACATTCAAATTTAATTCTTTTGATGGTCTTAAAGATGGTCACAAAATTCTGTCATGGTTAAGTCAGTTTGAAGCTTATTTGACAATGAGAAATACTCAGAAAGTGATAAAATTAAATGTGCATCTCATTATTTTATTGAGAAAGCTGCATTATGGTGGGATGTCACACATAAAAGCATTGATCTTTCTCTCACATGGAATGACTTTCGCAAGAAGGTTCTTGCAAATTTTCTCCCTGCACAATTCGAGCTTTGCATGGAACAACAATGGGACTTATTCATGCAACAGGAACGTGAGTCTATCCCTCAATACACAGAAAGATTTTGGAGCACTCTCTTGCAGCTCCAAATGGTGGAGCCAGTGGCCGAATCTACCTTCAAGAGAAAGTATATGTCCGGCTTAATTCCATCCATCCAAGCCGAAGTCAACATGTTCAAGCCCAATAACCTGGACGAAGCCATATCCCTAGCCGCTGAAAAGAAGAAGTCTAAAGACCGAAGGCAATTTCCGGCATCCAACCGTAACAACATGGGTAACAACTTTCGTTTTAATTTTTTCCCTAACTTCAATTCTCAATATGGAAAGAATCGTTTTAACCGACAACCATGGATGCGAAATGTTCTTAATAATCATGGTCAATCAGTTTCCAATTCTAAACCTCCCAATCTACCTTCAAATTTGCCTAAATCCGGTGAACCTAAAAATGTTAACCCAAGTGTCTCCAATGCCATTTCCAAAAATGTAATTTGTTATAATTATAAGCGTCCTGGTCATATTGCGAATCGTTGTCCCATGGGCAACACCTGTGATTGGAAGAAACCCACAGCACATCTGAATTTTCTTGGAGCTGAAGAATCCAACAAAGACCTTGAAGCAATGCCCGACTTCGATGAGGCTACACTTATGGGCAAAAATTCTAACAAACCTGAAGACCTTGCTGGTAAAATTTCTATGCATGCCTTATTAAAAATGTGATGTAAAATCAATAATAATGATATGATTGTTTTGCATGATGATGGTAGTACTCATGATTTTGTTTCAGAAAAAGTAATTAGCAAATTACAACTTAAAATTGTTCCATCTGCCTGTGAAATTAAGGCTGCATTTCTAGGACAACGATATAATGGTACTAAAGAAGTTCATAATTTAGAAATTTGTATTGGATCTTATAAGGAAAAGTGAAATTTTTTAGTAGCACCTTTGCAATCTGCTGACGTAATTCTAGGAATGCCATGGCATCACCAATTCAACCCCAATATAGATTACAACACACACTCAATGCACATTGAGCACAAAGGTAAACAAATTTTACTCGAAGGGTTAACAAAAACCAAATTATTTCCAATTATTAGTCATACACAGGCGAAGCGAGCTTTGTATAAACAATCTAAAGCTTTCTTAGTATGGATTAATGAAGTTGATGTTACAAAAATTGAACTAACTCCAAAGCAACACCATTTTATTGCTAAATTTTTTGATTGTTTTTCTAATGATTTATCTTTACAACTTCCTCCATCACGACCCGAAGACCACCAAATTGATTTACTTCCTGGTAGTCAACCACCTTGCAAAGCTCCCTATCGCCATAACCAATTAGAACAGAAAGAGATTCAGAAGCAAATTGAAGAACTTCTAAGTAGAAAATTAATTCGTCCAAGTAGTTTGCCTTTTGGAGCTCCTGTATTATTAGTTAAAAAGACAAATCAAACTTACCGCATGTGTATAGATTATAGAGCACTTAATAAAATAACGGTTAAAAATAGGTATCCAATACCTAGAGTAGACGATCTTCTAGATAAATTACAAGGAGCAACAGTGTTTAGTAAAATTGATTTAAAATCAGGATATCACCAAGTTCGTATGTCTACTCTTGACATTTTTAAGATAGCTTTTCATACAAAATTTGGACATTATGAATTCTTAGTAATGCCCTTTGGACGTACCAACGCACCAGCTACATTTAGTAGAATGAGGAATATAATATTTTTGCATTTTCAGCATCGTGTAATAATCTTTTTTTATGACATTCTTTTTTTCAACAAAACTGAAAAAGAACACGAAGAACATTTATCTTTAGTATTTAGTTTGTTAAAACAAAACCATCTATATGCTAACCCTGACAAAAGTTCTTTCTTTTAATCTAAAATAGAATATTTAGGTCATATCATGTTGTTAACCCCAAGTCGAGATGGCCGAAAAAGGAAGGAAAAAGCAGAAAAAAACATGGAAAAAGAGCAAAGACACGCAAGTGATCTCCAAAGCTAAGCCGGGGCAAAAAGCACAATTTGAAATGAAAGACACCTCAAAAAACTTGAAAAACTCTTGTAAAAGAGCGCCAGGCTCCCTCCTGTGCCAATTGTAAAATATTAGACGGGTGTAGGCTAGAGGCATAAGGCTAGAAGAGGGAAATGGAAAAAGGACCTTGCCACAATGGTCGGTCATGTAAAAAAGGGATGGGTGCCCATGGGATTTTAGGGTTTGTATATATAAAGTTCAAAAAGTGAATGAGAGCTCATTCTTTGGTGTGTGGCTAACAAGAGCTCTCTTCTTCTTCTCTTCTCCTCATCTTCTTACTTGTGTGTGCTCTTGAGAGAGGGAGTGTGAGAGTGTGAGGGAGTGAGTGTGTGAAAGTGAGGGATCGAGAGGGTGAAGCTCTTCATTATCTCCTCTTCTCTTATTCTCTTCTCTTTTCTCGCGCGCACAGCTATGGAGGATGGAGCTTGGAGATGGAGGAGGCTTGAGGATGCTTGAGCTCGCATCTAGGATCATGGAGCTACCGAGGTGTGCAAGAGAGGAGGCAACTCGTATCGGCATCAAGGTAAGCTCAGTACACTCATAGGATCGACCGCATGTCGGCTAGGTGAGAGATAGCCATTAGAGCTCGCTTGAAACGCTTGAAGCAATAAGCGGTCCGTGGGTCTTGGCAGTTGAGTGTGAGCTCTCACTACATTTTGGTTCCATTGCCGAGACCAACAGATTCAAGCTTGAGCACTTGCGCACCTCATATCGAGCATCGAAGTAAGGGATTCATCCTTGAAACAGAGCTTGAGATAGGTAGGAAGTTTGGGTGTTTTTGATCTTCAAAACAAGTAAGTATTTTGGGATATTTTTGTTTTTTTGATGATTGGAAAACATGGAGAAATTATTTCAATTTCTTGCTTTCGATTCTTGTTCCATTTAATGTAGGTTAGGATTAGGAAATCGCACCGGAGAAGGGTAGGGTTTACTATTGCAAAACAAGGCAAAACAGGGTAAAAATCGTGCAAAAAATATAAAAAGCTCGCTTGTGATGCCTAAGATCGGCAACTGAGTGATTGGGGGCATCAACACATACCCGGGAAGGGGTATAAGAGCCGAGAGGCCAAGGGAGAGCTCATTTGTGACCAGTTCAGTGAGAGAGAGAGAGAGAGAGAGAGAGAAAGCCATCGCATGATTCGATCCGATCGCACCATCGACGACCCTACTACTCTATTCAGGTATATGAATCCCTTCCCCTATCCCCCTAGATAGGATCTGGAGGTTTATGCTTGCTATGATTGGTTAAATCGCAAGAATCGAGCAAAATTGACCTCTCGCTATCGTCGTCACGCCTCATTCGGCCTATCAGAGCGGTCGCTTCTGGGCCGAGTCCCAGAATCGGCCCTCGGCCCTCTTTTGTTCGTCCCTACTCGGCCCGTCCGAGTCAACCATTCGGACCATCGACTAATTCAGCCCTCAGCCCGCAGCCCTCGGTCCGTCCGAGCCATAGGATTCGGCCCACGGCCACGTGTCATATTCGGCTCTCGGTCCAAGTGCCTCGGCCCATCCGAGTGACCTCGTCCGAATTGACCATTCGGCCCATCCAAGCCAACCTGTCCAAGCAACTTTTTCCGAGTCTACGCCTCGGCCCATTCGAGTCTACCCTATCCAAGTCATGAATTTGGCCCTCGGCCCATGTACCTCGGCCCGTCTGAGTGACCCACTCAGACCCTGCAATTCGGACCAGCTGGGCCGAGTGTAAATTTTTATCAAATTCTCAAAAATTTGACCTAACCCTACTAGAGCTCAACAGCGCAAACTGTCGAAAGTCCTTCTACTGCTCAGAACTTGATTCTGACACGCGGAATAGACAAAATCGTAGGGAGCAGCCGCTTAGCAGCGAGACCCAGAGACCTAGACGCAAAGCGCTGAGCAGTTAAAACCTGATTGGCCAAAAACAAACGAGGCAACATATTAGAAAAACCCTGAACCTGTCAAGGCGGCCTAAAAATTGACCAACAAGCCTATCAGGCCCGAAACAAAGCGAGAGTGTGTAAGACGCTTCGAGATTGGTTGCTGCACTCACCTTGAATTTCCGCACTTGAATGCACTTAAGGAAATTGAAAGCCTGATTGAGCACAAGTGTACGAGAAGCAACATGCACACTGAGTGACCATAAATTGAGGATTTTGTTCAATAACTGAAGGAACTCACTCAGATAAACCACTCAAGGAACCCACCAATAGGAGAGGACCCAAGACGTAGACAAACCATCAACGCGCAAAGTAGAACCAAGTGGGTGGCGTCAACGATGTGGATTTGACAAATCTACTCAACCTGATCAACAGCTTGGTGGAGCACGACAACACGACTATGGTAGAAGAAGGCTCAGACCATAGGTCTAATGAGGAACTCGACTTGAACGTCTTCCCGGAGGCTATTCAACAGCTGGTTAGCAACTACGATGCACACGCCCGGTAGACGCTATCATCGCAGACTTAGAGGAAGAGAGAAAACTAGCCCACAAGGCTTTGCAAAGCATAGTCAAATACAATAGGGACCAGCAAGCTAGAAGCCAAAGGCAAAGCACGGAGTTGCGTGAGGTACAATGAGTGTTGAACTTAGGAGGTAGAAATCGAACAGATCGCAAGAGAGCCCTAGAAGGAGACTTGACATTGAGCGAGCTTCTCATGAAGCGACTACTAGATAACACGGCAGCAGAGCAAAGTGTCGCGGCACTAGCAACATCGCTGCTCGCAGGATTAGGGGCGAACCAAGGCTCAAAGAGCCAGTCTAAAATCCCTATTGTTACCAAGCAACTTGACAAATACCAACCCCACGATGATCCATACAGCTTTGTAGAGCAGTTCGAGCAAGTCTGCGAAGCCAACAGCCTCAATGACCTGACTCAACACTCTCAAGCGTTCGGGCTTTGCTTAGGTGACAAGGGAAGGACTTGGTATATAAGCCTAGGTGCCGTAGAATGAGCCAACTTCAGTGGCCTCAAGGATCTCTTCATTAAGAGATTAGCCAAGCCTGGATACTCCGATAATCTGCTAGTACGCTTGATGAACGTCAAGCAGAAAGAGGAGGACATTCGCGACTACGTAACCCACGTGAGGAGTCTCTTCAAGAGGATCCCTATGGGCGAGCAACCGACTAAAAGAGCAGTTTTGACTGTATTCATCAACAGAATTCGAGATGAGGAGTTATATAAGGCTTTGGCAGGCAATTGGAGCTTGCAGTAAGATGTGCCAGCTAGAGTGTTTAAGGAAGCCATCAGAGTCAATGATCGGCTAAAAGAGCGGAGCTCCAGAAGCTCGAACCTAGAAGAGACCAACTCGCGAAGCTCAGAGAGAGCGTCAGCCTCTAGTGAGCGATCAGTCCCATCATCCCAAGATAAGGGGAAGACCACCAAGACGAACCAAGACTTGACTGATGTAAAGATGGAGTTAGCCAAGTTGCAAAACATGTTGAGATGACCAATGCCCCCACACATCCGATGCGTGTACTGTGGTGGAAACCACTTGCCAGCCGAGTGTCAAGACCCTAGGTCAAGACCTTGTGCTAACTGCGGTAGGTTCGGTCATGATGTCGCGCATTGTAGATTACCAAGAAGACTTCCGTACTCGCAACCCTATGGCCAGCCTTACCTAGCGAACAGGCCGCAACCATTCTTCGGAAGGGGAGCCCCATTGGCCCTTCCTGCGCCTAACGACATTAAGCCAGCTGTTCCTAGGATGGACATAAACCCTACTGGCATACCCAGACCACCTGGTCCTTACGTGACCTGTCCACCGAGTGATGCTCCAGTCCACTACGTGGAAGAACCAAATGAGGAAGAAACTTACATATTCCCTTACGTCTCACATGACAATGAGGGCAACGTTGTCCTCATGGTGATGGCATTAGGAAGAGGATGAGGTAGAGGCCTAGGAGGGCAGACGCAGGATCCAATCATGGACTTGTGGTCACCCAGGTCATGTCTCATCACGCTGCCCTGAAAGGGAGCAGCAAAACAAAGACAAGGCTGACTAAAGGTGTGCTGAGTGTGGAATCACTCATCTCTTTGTTGATTGCCCAAAGCGAAAGCCATCTTCTAGCTCAGCCAACGTACTATCTGTCCCATTGGGGCTGTTTGGTGTCGAGAACCTTGATGGTGCGGGTCATGACCCATGCCCAAACAAAGCAAGCCGACATATCACTGCCACGACCTAGCAACCTTGACGCAGCTTCGATAGGGAAGAAAAGTCACAGGCAGAAGAAGAAGAGGTCAAAAGCTGAAATTGCACTAAAAATGGAGAGTGCTACAACTTTGCCTGCTGGAAAGGTCTTTGATGCAGAGGCAGAGACTTCAGTCCCTAAGATGGCCGAAAAGGGAGGTGCTAAGGTAGGGGAATACCCGCATCCAAAGCGACAGTTAGAGGCCATAGAAAAAGTGAAGGAATGGGTGAAGGGGGCTCAAGAGCATCTAAAAGACACTGAGCCCATCATAGAGGATGAGATCGATGATCTCTCCAGCATAAGCACACCAATCTCACCTCCTCAACCAAAGTCGGGAGAAGCAACTGCACCACAAGCAGTGCCGCTAAGGCCAAGCCTTGATGCTACAAGGCCGCAGATCAAACACGGCCATTGGTCAGGATGATCCAGGTCAGGAGAAAGACGAGCACCCAACGATCTCCTGACCACATTGATGACTACCCCTATAACACTTAGCCTGGGAGATCTGCTTAGGCAGCATCCCACCCTATGGCAAGATCTTAAGCAGTGGGTTGAAGGGTCACGAGAGCAAGTCACGGCAGACCCTCATGACCATGATGCAGAGACGCAAATACCGAGTTTGATGCTGCAGTCTATGCCTAAATCCTTACACGTCAATGCCTTTTGGGAAGGTTCTGAGATGCATGCGGTCTTACCGGTTCTAGCCCTAGGCGATACAATGAGGAAGGGAATCGTGGACACGGGATCTGGGGTTAGTGTGCTTAGCCACGCGGTGCTTCAGACTTGGGGAAACCCGCCTGTCAAAACTGCTAGGTTTAATGTCACATTAGCAAATGGTATGAGAGTCAAGCCATTCGGGGTGCTTAAGAATTGGCCAATGAAGATCGTAGGTATCCAATTCTCTGTGGACTTTATAGTCATGAAGGGAGTGGACTATGATATCCTATTAGGCCAACCCTGGATGCGCAATGCTAGAGTCATCGAAGATTGGGGTAACGGCTTGATCTTCCTTGGCAATAGAACGGATGTCGTGAGAATAGAGATGGACACCTGGAAGACCTCACCAGTCGACTTAGATGCCATCTCTGCTATGCTCAAGGGTAACACCCAGGTCAAGAAGTCTTATGGGCCCTTGACCAAGTATATCCCATGCCCAGAGGACGAGCAGGATTGGATACACATCCTTGCTACAATCGACCTGTCGTTCTCAGATCATGAGGCGTATGAGCAAGCCATCAAAACAATCGGCAAATCTAACGACACACCCTCCGTACCAGTCTGCATGATGGTAGGAACCCTTCGTGGGAAACCTAAGCCTGTCAACTTCCAAGTCCCAACCAAAAAAAGGGAACTCCAGGAGATACTGGAATACTTAACGGACAAGCTAGCTGGCAATCCAGCTGCAAAATTCAAACCACTCCAAGATCTCTTAGATGAATCCAAGTGGCAATGGACCAGAGTGCATGACTTAAACCTCATGTATAAATGGGCCCTAGTTCCTAACCAACGACAAGAGATATACCAAGCCCTAGGAGACGACAAGCAGCCTGACGAAGAGGAGTCTAACAACGAATACGAAGACTGCCAATCCTTCAGTGAGACGAAAGTGAAGGTGAGGTAGACACCGTGGAATACGACACTGAAGGACAAGAAATAGAGAAAATACGAGCAGACTCAAAGCCGCAGAAAAAGAGTATCTTCAGGATAGAGCGAGGAGTCATGCGCATGGAATGTGATCGTGCCTGGTTGGAACACGTAGGAGCCATAGACCATGAGCAAGCAGGCCTAGCCCAGCCAGGAACGACATCAGTGCTTAGGACAGAGTCACCGTCCGAACTGCGCCCACCAGGGGAGACCACCTCTTCTAGCGAGGACAGGGAGTTCGACTCTGAGTCAAAGGTTAGTTCAGATAGTGATCTAGAAATCCCTAGGCCGCCCACGAACGCACCAAGGGGGACCTACCCGTCCACTTGAGGCGCAGATGATTAAGGCAGAAAAAGGCAAAACAACCTAGGGATGCACGAACAGAAGAACAGCGAAAACCGCAAGACCTCCCTAAACGATTTACGAAATTCAAAAAAGGGGATAGGGTAGTAGTTCTACTAGGTGCCAAGCGTCAAGGGCAAACGAGCGAATCGATTGAGGGACCAGCCAAGGTCAAGGAGGTGAACCTAGCCCAGGAAGGGGAACCACCCCGACCAGTCTTCATTGTTGATGACTTGACTGAGGAAGAAGAAACGAGTCTTGTCGCTCCTTGCGAGAGTACATAGACATGCTCGCCTAGTCCTTAGAAGAGCTTAAGGGGATAGATCCGAGTGTCGTGACTCACAACATACCCATGACGCCAGACGCAACGCCGATCAAGTAGCAATCGTATCCTATGAATCCAAAACACGCTCATGCTGTCAAAGAGAAGATTGATAAGCTAATGAGAGCGGTATTCATTTACGAAATTGAACACACAGACTAGGTATCACCCATAGTCATCGTGATGAAGAGAATGGAAAAATCCGAGTGTGTGTCAATTACAAGAAGGTGAACGCTGCTAGTAAGAGGGACAACTATCCATTGCCATACACCGAGCACATGCTTGAGAGAGTGGCAAGCAAGGAAGCCTACAGTTTTCTAGATGGCTTCTCAAGGTACAACTAGGTGCAAGTGCATCCTGCGGACAGGCACAAGATTGCCTTTGCCACTGAGTGGGGCATCGTTGCTTACATAGTCATGCCCTTCGGGTTGACTAATGCCCTGCCACCTTCCAATGCCTCATGTGCACCATCTTTAAAGACATGCTTCGCAAGGAGCTGGAAGTCTTTGTCGATGACCTCTGTGTCCACTCGACCTGGATCAAACACATAGACAAACTCCATGCAGTCTTTAAGTGGTGTTGCTTATATCGTCTCTCCTTGAATCCCTTAAAGTGCCAGTTTTGGGTAAAGCATGGATGCATCTTAGGGCACGTGGTGTCGAAGAACGGCATTGCCACTGACTTCTCAAAAGTCAGGGTTGTTGTTGACCTTCCACCCCTAATCAACTACAAGGGAGTTCAATGCTTCCTAGGCCATACGAGATACTATCGGTGGTTTGTACTGAACTATGCATTGATCGCCAGACCTTTGTACAAGCTGTTGATCATGTTCGAATGGACCGAGGCATGCCAACGAGCATATGAAGAGTTGAAAAAGGCTCTAACCACAGCACCAATTCTGCGAGCCCCAGATTGAACCATTACTTTCCACGTGCATATCGATGCTTCTAAGTTTGCCATGGGGGCAGTGTTGTGCTAACCTGGCGAACACAACTTAGACTATCCAGTGAGCTTTGCTAGCAAACAACTCACTGAGATGGAAATGAACTACTCGACAATAGAAAGAGAAGGATTAGCCATGGTGTTTGCTATGGAGAAATTCCAGCACTATCTATTGGCCACACCTTTTACCTTTTTTGTGGACCATCAAGCCCTACTCTATCTAGTAAACAAATCTTACGCTACAGGACGCATAGCTCGGTGGCTCCTTCTGCTCTTGGAATTCGACTTCTCCGTGGTTGTACAAAAAGAAAAACAGCACTACATGGCTGACCATATGTCACGCATTCCCATGGGAGAAGCCGCTAGACAAGGCATTGTTGACGAATTACCCGACGCCTATCTATTTAACCTGTCCAGCGAGAGAGATTTATTCAAGGCTGATCTAACGCCATATTGGGCAGATGACATACTCCAAGTGCTTGAACACGGACTGTCGGATCGACCGATAGAAAAAGCCCGACTTAGGCGATTAATCCTTAAGTTCCAGCCCTATCAGCTGATCGCAAGCCAACTCTATAGGCTGGGGAAAGACGGATTGCTACACAGATGCGTATGCGAACATGAGATGCACGATGTGCTCTCAAAGGCACACAGTGCCATTGCTGGAGGGCACTTTAGTGGAGAAACGACAACACGAAAAGTATTGTAATCTCAACTATGGTAGCCCACGCTTTTCCGTGATGCAGCGTGATTCGTCAAGCATTGTGATGAGTGCCAACGGGCAAAAGTCCCGATTCGCAAGGATTAGATGGAGTTGACCCCAGTTATTACACGACAACCCTTCGAAAAATGGAAAATTGACTTCATAGGACCCATTAGTCCTGCGGCACAGTATTCACAGGCCAAGTACATCATTGTGGCCATGGACTACCTCACGAAATGGGCAGAGGCAAGAGCAACACGAAAAAACGACGCTAGGACGACTGCCAAGTTCTTATGGGAGCAAGTGATCTTGTGATTCGGCTGCCCCATCGAACTGGTCAGTGACCAAGGTACGCACTTCATCAACGAAGTGATAGCGCATCTCCTGTCCACCTTTCTCATCATCCATTGCAAATCCTCGCCATCCTACCCTCAGGCAAACAGTTACGCAGAATCCACGAATAAGATTCTTGTCAATGTCCTGACCAAGGTGGTCTCAGCCTCACGCAGCGACTAGGACAACAAGCTGATGGCAACTTTGTGGGCTTACCGCACAGCTTATAAAACGGCTGTCAGTCAAACCCCATTCAGGCTGACCTATAGAACTAAAGCAGTTCTACCATTAGAATTCTTCGTTCCTAGCCTGAGAATAGCACTTCAAGAATGATGGGAAGGGAAGGAGGCATGGATGCAACGCCTGGTCGAACTCGAACGCCTCTCAGAGACTCGCCTTCTAGCCACCCATGTGCTTATATGTGAGAAGGCCCGACGCAAGAGTTGGTTTGACAAGCATGTCAAGCAAGGCGACTTAGTACTCCTCTACTCAGTTAAGGGGCATAAGCAGAAAATGAAATTTAGAGGTCTTGGACCTTTCAAAGTTCGTGAGATCAGCTGCACATGCAATGTCGAGATCGAGACCTTAGACGGTGAGGGCATAGGCTTCTTCAATGGCAGTCATGTCAAGAAGTACTACCCTCCCACCCATCCTTTGTACGAGCCCCCGATGTTAGAACCACATGTCAAGATACGAGTGGCCACAATCACTGAGATTGATGATGAGGATGAGGAAGCCGTAGAGCCCGCATACCTCCATATCACGGTCACTGCAAAACAAACATGCACTTTCAACGCTTTGATCGACGAGGGAGCTGACTTCAATGTCTTAACTCACGATCATTGGACTCAACTTGGCAGACCACCACTTCAACCCACTAATGCGAAATTAATCCCATATGGGGCCCATTCCTACGCACTTCTCGGCAAGTGCAGAGCCACCATTTCTATCGAGTCTGAGACTGCCCCAATGATTTTTTACGTGTTGCCAAATGCTAAAAACGCAGGCACGGAGTCGCTGCTGGGGCAAACTTTCAAAAACCAAACTCACTGCAATGTTGATTATGAGTCGCAACGCATCCACCTCGCAATAGGCAACGTTCGCATTGTCACAGCTTTTAGCAAGGGCTACGCGACCTCATCACTGTCCGCAATGCCACCGGTAGAAATATCCGTAACCAAGTCCAAGGAGGGGGATAATGCACATCCGTCACCTCTCAGATTTCATGAATCATAGCCCAAAACAGCAAAACCTAAGGCCCAATAGCCTAGATTTCAACGGCAGCCTAAGCAGTCCCAACTGCCGCCTAGGAGTCGACGCTCCTATCCTCATAAAACCAAAAACTCTAAACCTAGGAGGCCAAGACGCAGTCACAGAAAGCACCGCATGATCAAGCAAAGATGGGTCCCTAAAGCCCTCTTGCATGCGCAAGGCTACTACGAGGGCAACGCCTGGCTGTGGATCCCTAAAACCCACATGGCCAAAAGGCACTACTCATACGCCGCCCTCAAGCTTGATCAACCCAAGTCCCACACACCCTTCAAACCATTAGCCGCAATGCTCTCCAAAACCAGAGCCATCCGACTCATCCATGCCTAAACCCAAGAGAGTCACACAAGCCTATCGGCCCAAACAACAGACTCCGCAAGAGTCATCATCTGACCAAGTCAATCCGACTCCCCAAATCCAACCTGAATGCAATAGTCCGTCCGTCATGGCTGTTCCTAATCCACCCATAATCCAAGCAGCCCAACCGCAGACTCAAGAATACTCCCAACTACAATTCTTCGTTGTCACAGGCTCTAGTTCTAGCAAACCTCAACCACCCGTCGGCCTTACACCCTCCTATGAACGCAAATCCTTTTTAGCGCTAGCCGCTGACCTTGTTGAGGACACCGGGGATGATGTGGTGGAATGCATTAAACGACTAGATGCCACCTTCATGTCGCTAGCACTAAGCTACGATCGCTTGGACTTAGGACTATTGGAGGAACCCTTTGCAACTGAAGTTAAAAATGATGCCATACTCCTGGAAAACCTTTGAATTCACATTCGCAAAAGCTTCTCGCTCCGCTGCTGAATTGCTCAACAGTGAGATCTCCAAGGAGCAAGCCATCAAATAGCGCCTTATCCCGTCATACAATCAGCAAACCACTTCTGCTATCATTGATCAAGAAATCACAGCGTTATCAAAGCTCGTTGATACTAACTCCCCGTTCTTGAGGCATTGGTACACTCTTAGGCTACAATGGGAAGTTGAAGGGTGCCGCATAATGACCAACGCTGAGCAGCGTTGCACTATCAAAACAGCAAAATACGACCCCACATATGTCGCGCCAACCTCGTATAGAGTGTTAACCACTCTTCGAGGTCAACCCATGGAAGAACACATCAAAGGATACCCCTACCTTGACCACTTGTTGAGACTGAAGAAGAGTTACACATTGCTAGTCATGTCAACTCTGGTGGCTTCCTAAACAGATGTTCTCACATACATCACGCAAGTGGGGATTCGACCCTTTGATCTGGACTGCGAAGCTCACTTAGAATACAACCCCCAGTTCTATGATTGGCTCCTTCACAAGTAACTCCTACACCACCATGCCAAACGCCCTTGCCCTTCTGACCCTACATCCTAGGAAGGATTCTTCTCAAGCTAGAAGGGGAGGGGGTAAGGTGAATCAAATCAGGCCAATCAAATCAAAATTAGTGAAACACATAAACATATATTATGAAAAACGGATGGGGTAGAAAAAAGGGCATGGAAACTTTGAAGTAAAGGGCAAAAAGTCAAAGTTTGAAAAGGAAAATCTACATTGGTTCTTAATGAATTCATTCAAAAAGCATAGAGTTTTTCTTTTTCAACAATCAGCAAATTACTATGTGGAAAGCACTAATGAAAATTACAGTTTATGATAGGAACGAAAAATGTGACAACAAGACCGTGCCCACCGGCTTCCATTCACGGAAGAGGAGAGAGCGCAGTACAGCATCACCCTGGAGAGCAGCGCCTACAACCAACTAAAATTCCAAACTATTCACAACATAGAAGGATTAGTAGCCAAGGAAGAGGTGGCCAGGAGAGTCATTGAAAACTGCAACTTCACCAAGTACCTAGAAAGATTCGCACAATAACCCGACCACACAAGGTGTGTGGAATTTCTCAGGTGTTACGACCCAGACAACGAATGCGGCGCCATCACAATAGGAAGGGGACAAAATGCCAAGCAAGTGTTGGTTCACTTAACCCCCGCCTCGGTGGAAAAGGTGCTGGGACTAGAACCAAAAATAGAAAAGAAGTAGAAGAGAGATGTGTACGCCATGCTGGGGATGAGAAAGGAGGACGTGCTGACAAACGACGGCATCAGCATTCAAGATATCCTTGATGTAGAAACCAGATTGCAGGTAAAACTGGTACACGCACTCTTTTCCAACTAGCGCTACAACGCATTGATGCACCGAATCAGTGTGCTGGTACTGGAGAATGTGGCGGCTCATACCCTGCATAAAGTCGATTGGAATGGGTATGTCTGCAAAACCATCGACCAGGCGGCTAAAGCACTGGCTTTGGGAAATACGCCAGTAGGTGGACAGTCTCCAGCTTCCAAGGCCACAGAAAGGAAGAAGGCCTCGTCCAAGGCCTCATTTATCGGCTACGGAAGCATTTTGACTGCACTCATCCAAGAGGCAGTAAAGGAGACACAGAATGCATAAGAAGGAGAAGGAGAAACACTGGATAGGTCGCCCCCTCACCAGGACAAAGAAGGGTCCACTGACAGAACCGAGACCGAGGAAGAAGGGGAAGAACAGAAAAGCAAGAAGACGACCAAGAAATCCAAGAAGAAAAAAGCCCAAAGAAAGAAAAAGGATGACAAAGGCCGCAAGAAGGAGAAAGAGGACTTGGAAAGGGCCAAAAAAGAATCCCTTAAGGAGGCCAAGGAGAGGGAGAAGAAGAAGAAACAGGAAGAAGAAAAGAAAAAGGAGGAATTACAGAAGGCAAAGAAGGCGTCAAAACAGGAGGCTGAGGAGAGAAAAAAGAAGGAAAAGGGAGAAAAAAACAAAAAGAAGGAAGAATGCCGAAAAACAGAAGCGAAAAGGCAAAGAAAAGCCGCGGAGGAAGACAAGGAACTAAGAAGAAAGGAGGAAGAAGACCTGGCTAAGGCTACATGTTGGTCTATCGAACAACAAAGCAGGGCAGATGAATTGGGGAATCTAAGTCCGCAAAGAGAAGAAGGGCCTGGTTCTAGCACACATGCGCCGAAAATCGTGCCACCTGCTGTCATTGAGGGCAAGGGCAAAGACCCAATTCACCCAATTTCTCCCCTCATGGTGCCTCCCACCGAAGCAACCACCATCACCCCCAGCATCTCGACCAGTGCCAATGTTTCAAATTTTATGGCATGGATGCAATACTTCATCAACAAAGAAATGGGCCAGGGACAAAGCATCGAAACTACGGCCATAGGGCAAAAGAGGTCAGCCACTGATGTAGAATCAAGGCAAGACCCTAAACGGCAGAAGGTGAAAGCCTCGATATCACCACCCCACAACGATGACGCCATTAGCTAACTACGACGAGTACGTCGTCGAGCTACTCTCCCAATTGGAAAAAGCTAAGAAGGAACGAAAGATAGTTGTGGCTGAGTTGGCGGCTGAAAAGGAGTCAGTAGCTGGCTTCCAACTCGACAAAACTAGAATGATAGCCATGCAGCAAAGGGAGATCTCGGATCTCAAGCAAGAAGTGAAGGCTAAGGACAATAGGGAAGAGCACTGGAGGCAGCTACTAGACAATGGAACACATAAACTTGTGAAAATGCAGAAAGAACACAAGCTCATGATCATGCAATATGAGGAGCTCATTGCAAAAACCGTCAAAGTCGAAGCGCTTATGGCTGAGCTCAATGCCAGGGACGAGGAAAGAAAACAGAACATGGAGCAGTAGCAGAATGAGATCGAGTCCCTGACCGATCAGCTGAACTCCCGAAAAGAAGAATAGGAGAAACTAGTCAGAGAACGGGAAGACCAAGAACAAAGGCTCACGATCCTGGCTCTAAGGCAAGGAGAGAGCCTAGAAGAGATTAACAAGAAAGAAGAGGAGTGGGCCATGCAGAATGAAAGAAGGGTGAAGACACTGGCACAACGCCTTGCTTTGGTGGAAAAATAGAAGATCATCACAGACAACAAGGCAGAAGTCGCCCAGGTGACCTTCGGTGCCCAACAAAAGGCCTTCCTCAACACAATCATGGACACCACCCGCCCAGAGGAGGAGAATCGTTGGAGGTGGCACAAAAGAAGCTTAACATTGCACGCAAGGCCCTGCATGCAGGACTGCAGATGCCACCCCAACCTACGGAGGTTAGACTGAGCCTGGAAGAGCAAAGGAAATACCTACTGTTGGCCGGCCTAACCCCCCAGGAAATAGATGCCATAGGATTTGAAGAGGGAGCACCACAGGGAGACCGGCAGGGGGAGGAAGTAGAACTCGAATTTGACATGGACGTATTCAGAGAGGATGTGATCCCACAACCCCCCTTGCCGCAGTCTCAAGAGCAACAACAGGAGGATCCATCTGCGGAGAGACAAGCCGCACTTAAAGAGAGACGCAATAAGCTAGTCGAAGAAGCCAGGAAGTAGTTAAGGGCCAAGCCAGTCGTGCAGCCGTCCGCACCCCTCCCACCTTGCCCTGATGACATCCCAGCTGGATTCCACGCAGAGCTAGTGGTTTGGAAAAGACAAGAAAAAGAAAAGGATCCATTCACCTTTAGCTTTCTCTTGCCCAACAGCCTGCGGAGGGTCTTGCCACTTAAGGTGATGGAGGAGGTGATCGCGATTGGTGACTGACTAGGGCAAAAGTGGCTAGAAGAGAGAGATAAGACCCCCACCTCTTGGGGAACTGAAGAGGCCGACTACTGGCAAAACAAAGTTTTTGAAGTTTCACATACATTACAGGGCTATAAAAGCCAACCCCTGTGGAGGAGGCGAGTATGCGACATTAGTATGCTTGCCTAGATGGCATTTTGTAACACGCTGCCCTTCAAGAGGAACAACCCCACATACATGGCATACCCTTGAAGGGTAGGTGTGGATTTTGATGCCACCCTCCACGGGCGTTATGACTTTCCCATTATTTATAACTCCAATGTAGTATCCTTCGAATATGCCCTCCTCTTTAACCCAGAAAGCCTAGATGACTCTATGATGCACTTCCTCGCAGATTTCTCTTCATGCCCCAACCCAGCTTTTGTAACTACATGTAACTATCTTAGATTACTTAAGCTATTACTTAACCATGACCCAACTCTACAAGAGCGCGGCCTGCCTCCCCTCTTCTTCGACCCTAACGCCATTGACAACTATGCCATGGCTCGTCTTATGATGAGGGCTAGTCTCCTCCCCTCTTTTTGCCTAGCCCTCCTAGAAGACATGAATGACAGCCAATTTACTAGATGTAATCACCCTTTCCTCTCCACCACCTCTCTCCACATCCGCATGAATCCGAAAGGATACATGCAAAGCTACCAATTTTTTAGCAAATCCATCCAATCCCCTTCCCCTCCTCATTCGGATGAAGAGAATTAGGCCTTGGTTGTCATTCCACTACTATAACTTTTTTTTTAAAGAGAAAAAAAGAAAAGAGAGAAAAGAAAAGCAAAGTAAAGTAAAGTAAAAACGAAGAAAAGAACAGCATGAAAGGAAAAGCACGAAAAACATTCCCCACTGAGACTGGACAACATAGCCCACATGCAGAAGCACTTACCACCACATAAAGCACAATCACTGCACCTAGGGGTTCTCAAGTTAGGCGTGCCCAGTGGCTTCGGTCGGCCAGCTCCACTCCTAACCCCCTAGCCCTTTTGCTCCCCCACTTCATGCTTAGGGCACATCAAAGGCAGGACATACCTAGGGACGTAACACTCGCCTATGGTTAGACCTGTCACCCTAAGCCACTTGCACCGCACCTCCCTTGGCACAAATGGGGTCCTCAAGTCTGGGACATCACCCAGGCTTGCCTACAGTTAGACCCACCTCCCCATTCCACTAGCACCAGCATAATGCACTAACACAATGAGGTAAGCACTCCCCTTAGGAAGAGCACCGCACCTTCTCCTTTCAGGCATTACAAAAAGCAACAAACTACCAACTTCGGAGACCCCGTCAACCACACAATATCCATTTGGCTTCTCCGACAAAAATCATTTCACAGCTTCCACAAGCACCTAAGTCTCCAAGTGGCCGTCACCTTTACACCACTTGGCCTATTGCCTACCAACCTACAACAACACAGAAGTGCCATGGGACTAGCACCCGTCTAGGAGGGGGATAATGTTAACCCCAAGTCGAGATGGCGGAAAAAGGAAGGAAAAAGCAGAAAAAAACATGGAAAAAGAGCAAAGATACGTAGGCGACCTCCAAACCTAAGCCGAGACAAAAAGCGCAATTTTAAATGAAAGGCGCCTCAAAAAACTTGGAAAACTCTTGTAAATGAGCGCCAGGCTCCCTCCTGTGCCAATTGTAAAATATTAGACGGGTGTAGGCTAGAGGCATAAGGCTAGAAGAGGGAAATGGAAAAAGGACCTTGCCACAATGGCCGGCCATGTAAAAAAGGGATGGGTGCCCATGGGATTTTAGGGTTTGTATATATAAAGTTCCAAAAGTGAATGAGAGCTCATTCTTTGGTGTGTGGCTAACAAGAGCTCTCTTCTTCTTCTCTTCTCCTCATCTTCTTGCTTGTGTGTGCTCTTGAGGGAGGGAGTGTGAGAGTGTGAGGGAGTGAGTGTGTGAAAGTGAGGGATCAAGAGGGTGAAGCTCTTCACCATCTCCTCTTCTCTTCTTCTCTTCTCTTCTCTTTTCTCGTACACACGGCTATGGAGGATGGAGCTTGTAGATGGAGGAGGCTTGAGGATGCTTAAGCTCGCATCTAGGATCGTGGAGCTACCGGGGTGTGCGAGAGAGGAGGCAACTTGTATCGGCATCAAGGTAAGCTCACTACACTCATAGGACCGACCGTGCGTCAGCTAGGTGAGAGATAGCTATTAGAGCTCGCTTGAAACAACATGAAGCAATAAGCGGTGCGTGGGTCTTGGCAGTTGAGCGTGAGCTCCCACTACACGTGTCTACCAAAGGCATACACGTAGATCCACGTAAAATTGAAGCAATTAAGTCTTGGCCAACACCTAGAAATGTACATGAAGTTCGTTCATTTCTAGGACTAGCTAGCTTTTATTGAAATTTTATTAGAAATTTTTCATCGCTTGCTTTACCGTTAACTCGTTTGTTAAAGAAAGGTCTTGTTTATCGTTGGGACGATAGCCAACAATGATCATTTGAAATACTTAAGCATGCACTCACACACACACCAGTTTTGCAGTTACCTAATTTCAACCGACCATTCTTTCTTGTGGTTACTGATGCAAGTGGTTCTGGCATCAATGCAGTATTGATGCAAGACAATCACCCTATAGCATACTCTAGTTGTAAACTGAAACCTTCTGAAGTTAAATATAGTATATATGACAAAGAATTATTAGATGTAGTTCATTTTTGTGATTTTTGCAAAAGGACCTTACACACCAAGAAGTTTTGCCATGCCAAAAAAAGGTCCCATAAGGCCTATCTTGTTGTAGTTAAAGAAGAAGAAGACCATGGAGCAAAGGAAGAAGAAGAAGAAGACCACTAGAAGAAGGACAAGCCTCATCATCCCTTCTACGCCTACTTGTTCAAAAATGAGAGTGAGAGACAGGGAAAACTCCATATCCATGAGCCTTTAGGCTCTCAATGTCTTTTCTTCATTCTTCAACATAACACTAAACCACCCAATACAATGTATAGTAAACTAGACTGACTAGACTGACTAACTCTAGTCAAGTCACTGACTAACTACTAACCTAACTTATTTAATATAGTCACATGGAGACAGCTGTACACTAGCTGTCACAGATGTCGGTTACACACCAAGACAAACTGACGGGTGGAGCTTGATTTCTAACACTCCCCCTCATGCTCAAACCAAAAACTCAAACCATCTGCGTCACTCCAAGTAGCTGTCTAAAGTGAATGAACTTATCTTTACCAAGTGATTTGGTAAAGATGTCTGCTACCCGGTCTTCAGTCTTCATATGCTCCAAGTCAATCTGATCTGCTAAAACCATTTCCCTGATGAAATGGTAGTGAACCTCAATGTGTTTCGATCTTGCATGATGAACAGGATTGCTTGGTAACATGACACTGCTTAAATTATCACAGTACAGCCTTACTTTACTGTCCAAGTGTATTCCCAAGTCATTCAGCAACTTATGTAACCACATAGCTTCACAGGCCGCTAAGGCCGCACCACGATACTTTTCTTCCGTACTGGACAGTGCAACTGTAGGCTGTTTCTTACTCTGCCAACTGATCATGCTACTACCCAATCCAAATGCATAGCCGTCGGTTGACCTCCCGTCATAAGTGCAACCAGCCTAGTCAGCATCAGTATACCCCATCAAGTCAAGGGGTTTCCCATATGCATAAAACAGCCCATGATCTGTGGTACTCTTTACATATCTCAGAATTCTCCTGACTACATCCAAGTGTGTTTTGCGAGGCTTCTGCATGAACTGACTGATCAGCCCCACAACATAACTCAAGTTAAGTCTAGTGACGTGAGATAGAACAAGCTGCCTACCATCTGTCTGTACATGGTAACATTCTCAATCTCTGTCCCAACATCAATCTGCAGCTTGACATTCTGCTCTAAAGGCGTATCCATAGGCTTGCAATCAGCCATACCATATTTTTGTAACATGTCCTGAGCATACTCCTTCTATAGCAGCCATATGCCTTAAAGTGTAGAGACAACCTCAATCCCCAAAAAATCTTTCAGCTCTCCTAGGTCCTTGATCTTAAACTCAGCCTGTAAACATGTCTTTACTTCAGCAATCCCGCTTTCATCATCTCCTGTAATGATCAAGTCATCAACATAGACAACTAGGAATACATAGCCACAATCTGTCTTCTTCACAAACAAACTATGATCAGCATCACCCAATCGGAAACCATGTTGCTGCAAATAACTACTGATGCAAGCATTCCATGCTCTGGGTGCCTGTTTCAGCCCATATAATGCCTTTTTTAGCCGACATACATGTGCTGGAAATTCTGGATGCACATAGCCTTCAGGCTGTTCCATGTAAACTTCTTCCTGTAACTCTTCATTCAGAAAGGCATTCTTTACGTCCATCTGCCATAGTTTCCAGCCTCTAGCTGCTGCCAAAGCAATCATAGTTCTAACTGTAGCCATCTTTGCTACAGGGCTAAAAGTCTCCTCATAATCAAGACCATACTGTTGCACATACCCTTTTGCAACTAGCCTGGCCTTGTATCTTTCCAATGATCCATCTAATTTACATTTTACCTTATACACCCACTTGCAGCCAATAGGTGTTTTGCCCTCAGGCAACTGTACTAAATCCCATGTGCCATTTTCAGCCAAAACTAAATATTCCTCATCCATAGCAGCACGCCAATCCTCATCTACAACTGCCTCATCAAACTTACTTGGTTCTCTAAAACCTGTTACTTTCATCATATAAGCGTAATGACGGGCTGAATATCCAATGTAAGTGTATCTATCAACAGGTCGTCTGACCCTCTTTGATCTCCTGAGTTGTGGCTCACTATGAGCTTGCCTCTCATAAGGTGGCACATAACGACTCTGCCTAGCACCTGGCGTCATAACAGATGGAATCCCCAATTCACTGTCTAAGCTGTCACTGCTAGATGACTCATAACCTGCAGTGAGTGGACCTGTTACATCTTCAAAAACCTTTTCTTTTCCCTTATCTGTTCTCCCCCTCACTGACATATCTGTGTCAATGGATGCAGTAGTGTGACTGCGCAATCGTCCTGTCCAAGGACTCACTGTAGATGATACATCACCTATTTGACCACTCATGGAAGACTCTCTATAGGAGTATTTTCAGCACAACTCATACTGGGTGAGCCATCAGTAGGCACTGCAACATGATTCCCATACCAAGATGCTAACTCATCAAATACCACATCTCTACTTATGAGTGTCTCATGCGTAGAAGGTACATAACAGTTATAAGCTTTCCGTTCCTGTGCATATCCCAAAAACACACTCTTCACTACCTTAGGATCCAATTTCTTCCTCTTTTCATCTGGTATATGCACATATGCAATGCTACCAAATACCTTTAAGTGTGAAATATCAAGTTTATGACCATACAGCCTCTCATATGGAGTGATATCATGAATCCCTGCTGTAGGGGTTTGATTCAGCAGATAGACAGCAGTCATCACTGCTTCAGTCCAATAACCATTTGGCAGACATTTCTCATTCAGCATAGCTCTAGCCGATTCCATCAAGACCCTGTTTTTCCTCTCTGCAACACCGTTTTGCTGCGGTGTATAACTGCAAGTAAACTATCTTCTGATCGCATATTTAGCAAGATACCTGTCAAAGTAATTAGAGACATATTCACCTCCTCCATCTGATCTCAAACATGATATGTAGTAGCCAACTCATTTTCTGTATGCTTCTTGAAATCTTTGAATGCATCAAACACATCATCTTTATGCTTCAAAATATAAAGCCAAGTGTACCGCTGAAATCATCAATAAATGAGACATAATACCATGCACCTCCAAATGAAGCATTATGTGAAGGACCCCAGACATCAGAGTGCACCAACTGTAAAGGCCTAGTGCTATTTTTTTCATGTCTCATGAACGGAAACTGTGCCTGCTTCCCAAACTGACATGCAGGGCATACATGACCAAAGTCATTATACTTGAATTTAGGTAATCCAAGTACTACTTCCTTCTGTTGCATAGATTTCAGCTTTTGTACATTGACATGTCCAATCTGCTTGTGCCAAATCTCTACATCCCGAATGGCACTCTCATCATGAGCAAACATGGCTGCCTTAAGTCCCCGAATGGTCGCATCCAAAGTAAACATCCTGCCATCCCTTCTGCCCTTGGCAATTAACTTGCAGCCATTTCCATACTCCTCAATGAAACATCCATCTTTGTTAAATCTTACTTGCAGATTCTGTTTTGCCATTTGACCCACAGACAAAAGATTCTTTGTTATGGTCGGTACATGTAATACATCATGCAGCCCTTTCTTCTTGCCATCAAGCATCATGAGAGGAACAATCCCTTTATGCTTTATGTCATGTTGGGTGTCATCCCCAGTACATATATGACCATGTATACCTGCAACCATCTCATCAAACCACTCTCCATGCGGTGTCATGTGTTTTGACGCTTCAGAGTCAATGTACCATCTATCATCTCTATTATGTCTCGATGCATTTTTGGATACATGATGCATGGCAAATAGTCTATCAACTTGCTCATCATGAGCACCACTGAAAGATGCATAGTGCCCATGATGTCTGCCCTTTGCTTTCATATCTCCCTGCTTCTTGTAGCAATCCTTTGCAATGTGCCCATACTTGCCACAATAATGGCAAACAGAAATGGATGTGTCAAAAGCTTTGTACTCTTTCCCTAATCCATTCAAGGCAACAGCAATCATATCATCTTCTAATACACTTGAGCCAATGGTAGCAAGTTGATCAGCTATGGTCTTAATCTCCGTGGTATACACCTGGATGCTCCTACCATTCCTAGACATGTTGTTGAACTACTGTTTCAATTGGATCTTTCATGCATGTGTCATGGTTCCATAATTTTTCATCAGTATGTCCCAAGCATCCTTCAAAGTCTCACATCCAGTGATTTGAATTACCATAGCATCAGATATACATAGAGAAAACCAATGTAGCACCTTGCATGCTCTCTCATTCCATAGCCTATGAGCTCTTTTATGTTCATTAGTTGGATTCGTTGCAAGCAATTCAGGAGCAACCTCATCTCCTGTACATAGATCCCAATAACCCCTGCCAACTAAAAAATTCTTCATTCTGAATTTTCATAATGCAAAGTTCTTGTTTTCTAACTTCTCTCCAACTATCTGAGTGATATTATCATTCCCATGTGCATTAGCCATGATGCAATAGACTATATCTGCCAAATGCTTGACTACCTGCAAGCCAATAAGTATGACTAACCAAGTTCAGACCTTAACTGTTTATGACAGTTTTCTGCAAACTAATTGTAGTAAAAAACCAGGGTATTTCAGCCCACTGATAACCCAAAAAAGTCCCCAAAAAAATGTTCTAACCTGCAGATAAAGCAGTCAATACATATGCTATGTATTTGCTTCAGTTTAAACTCCTGCAACCTCATTGCCAGGGACCAAAGATGCAGTCTAAAAACTGTAGACTGTTATAACCAGCAACAATTTCAAGTCCAAAAACAACATGCATACATGTCATACATGTCCTAGAACTTCCCAGATAGCTGCTAGTACATGTGTCAAGCTGCTAGTACATGTGTCAAGCCATACATAGGCATAGAAGCACAAAACAGTGCATAACCAGCAAGTACAAGTGTCAACTAATTTGGTTGCAGGTTGCAATCAACCAAAAATCAGCATAACAAGCTTTAGGCAGCTACAAAAAGTCTTCAATTCATGTTATGCATTTGCTTTGAAGTGATAGGTTCAATAGATGAGCATTTGGATAGGCATAGACAATCTGTCTTCATTAATCACTGTCAAGGAATACATGACTGTTCATAACCATGACTATTCATAACCAGCCCAAGCATTGTCAAGGCAATTATTTCAAGTCCAGATTTGAGTATTCAGTAGCATCCAATGCTTTCCACAATCCTCCATACATTCAGCATGCATATGTCAGTTCATATAGGTGATAGAAGCTCCAAACTGGCATGTATTGCTTCAGCAAGATACAATGCTTGCTATTCACTGTGTATGACAGTTTCGAGCCTGTCAATGGCTTTCAAATCTGAGTGTTCTGAGCAAGAAATCTCAACTTCAAGACATTAGATCCAATGTATACGTGCTTTGACACATTCTCGTGCTTTAAAGATGCCTTCTGAGTGTAACACAAAGCTCATGTATGTCAATAATGATTGAATGCATGCTGTCCATTCATTTTCACAACAATTCAGAATTGATTATAGGTCTGTGTCTGTTACTCTAGCTCATAACAGAGCTCCCACACAAGCATTTGCTTCTTATACTCTTCAAGTACCTTCAAGAGTGAGCATTCATGCCTTATGGGTCTTGTTCAAGTGCCCCATTTGAGTTTCCATAGGTTGCAGTCCATTCAGCCCTACAGGCATAGTTTATGCAGATTCAGCAGGGGTTGCTGCTGTACACTATGGCTGATCTGAGCCTATACAAGGCTTGCATAGGCTCAATAGGGCCTTTCAGATGCTCCAGCAGGGTCACCAACAACCTCTTGACCAATGGCTAGTCTCCTTCAACAAAGCATACCTCTGTGTGACCAAAATGATGAAAATGACAGTCGGTCCTCTTCTTTTTCTAGCCCTTCAGGTCAGTCTTGAGTCATCTTCTGCAATGCTCTACTCCACAGAGCCCAGTCTTGTGAGTGCTCTGATACCATGTTCAAAGATGAGAGAGAGAGAGAGAGACATGGAAAACTCCATATCCATGAGCCTTCAGGCTCTCAATGTCTTTTCTTCATTCTTCAACATAACACTAAACCACCCAATACAATGTATAGTAAACTAGACTGACTAGACTGGCTAACTCTAGTCAAGTCACTGACTAACTACTAACTTGACTTATTTAATGTAGTCACATGGAGACAGCTGTACACTAGCTGTCATAGATGTCGGTTACACACCAAGACAAACTGACGGGTGGAGCTTGATTTCTAACACTACTCTGATATATTGTTTTAGCCTTGTAATGTCTAAAGCCAAATGCTTCTATCATAGGCTTGTAAACTCCTCATGTAACCTTGTACTACAGCCTCTGTACACTTTGTGAGGCCCCTATTACAACCTCTGGATGTCCACCATGTTTGTGGTACCCACGCTTAGCCTTTTCTGCGAGCAGTCTCTGGTGTTTTGCCATGTTTATGGTGTGTCCACACTTTGCAAGTGTTTCTTTCACTAAAGTCTCTACACACTTTGTACTTCTGGTTGTGATTGAGGAGGGATGTTGAGATTTGCAATCACATCTATGATGCCTCTTTGTAAGACTAGATGGACTGAGGACATACAAGCTCCAAGAATCCCATAGGCATAGAGAGAAAGACTGCCACCTACCCATCTCTATATAACATTGTACTTGGTTGTCACTTTCATATGAGATGAATGCAATAGTATTGTCACTTTGTTATTCAACATAGTGTACTTTTTTCTTGTCTTCTGCACTTCAGTAAAGTCCCTTAGCCTTTATCATGTCAGTATCTACATGATTTTAGTATATGTCTATGAGCCACCATAGTTGCCATGCTCTAGATTCCGTGTTTTTACAAATCACACATAACTAGAAACACATTGATCGTACCACTAATCATGGTTGAGTCTAATTAACTCGGTTATTACAACACACATGGAGAGTGATAGCTAAGATGATAGCTGTCAGGTCATCATGTCAGTGATACTGATCATGAGCTTAATTCTCAACATTGAACCCATTGAAGGACCAGCCAAAGTTAAGAAAGTCAACTTGGCAAGGGAAGGGGATAAGCCTCGAGCATGTGTACATAATGAACAACCTAACTAAGGAGGAAGAGAATGATCTCATAAATCTCTTAAGGGAATTCTCTGATGTTTTTGCATAGTCCTTAGACAAGATGAAAGGAATAGATCTAAATATCATGACTTATAATATTTCCATGACCCCCAATGCAGTCCAAGTTAAGCAATGACCATATGCAATGAATTCTAAGCATGTACATGCAATGAAGAAAGATATTGATAAGCTACTAAATGCAGGATTCATTTACAAGATAGAGCACACAGATTGGGTATCAACCATAGTAATAGTCATGAAAAAGAAAGGAAAGATTTGAGTGTGTGTGAACTATAAAAAGGTCAACACAAATATAAAGAGAGACAATTACCTATTACCATACACTAAAGACATGCTAGAGAGAGTGATAAGGAAGGAAGCCTATAGTTTTCTGGATGGCTTCTCAAGCTATAACCAAGTGCAAGTCCATCCTGCTGACAAGCACAAGATGACATTCACCATTGAATGGGGGATGTTTACCTACATAGTCATGCCATTTGGGTTGACCAATGCCCCTGCTACCCTGCAGTGCCTCATGTGTGCCATCTTCAAGGACATGCTTAGAAAATTATTGAAAGTATTTGTCAATGACGTGTGCATCCACACCAACTAAGAAGAGCACTTAGAAAAGCTATGAATAGTCTTTGAATGGTGTCGATAATCTAGTCTCTCATTGAACCCCTTAAAGTGCTATTTTAGGGTACATTGTATCAAGAAATGGAATAGCTATAGACTCCTCAAAAGTTAGGGTAACCCCTCCAATCAACTTCAAGGGAGTTTAATGCATCTTCGGCCACATAGGGTACTCCAGCGGTTTGTGTTGAACTACGCATTAAAATTTCTAGACCTTTGTACAAGTTATTGATACTACTTGAGTGGACCAAAGAATGTCAACAAGCCTAAAAAGGCTTAAATAGACTCTAACTTCATCCCCTATCTTAAGTGCCCTAGATTGATCCATTACCTTCCATGTGTACATTGATGCATCAAAATTTACCATGGGGGCAATGTTATGCCAACTTGGTGAGCGTAACCTTGACTATCTAGTGAGCTTTGCTAGCAGACAACTCAATCATACAATGAACTATTCCACGCAACAGAGAGAAAAGGGTTAGCCATGGTGTTTGTCATAAAGAATTTTAGACACTATCTTATAGCAACACCCTTAACCTTTTTTGTGGATCATCGAGCATTTCTCTATCTTATGAACAAACCCTGTGCAATAGGATGCATTGCTCAATGGTTACTTCTACTTTTGGAATTTGACTTCTTTGTGGTAGTACACAACACTATATGGCAGATCATATGTCCTGCATACCCACAAGTAAAGCAGCTAGACATGGCATCATTGATGACCTACCAGATACACATCTTTTTAGGATGTCTAGTGAACAAGATTTGTTTAGAGAAAATCTCACACCATATTGGGCAGACGATATAGTCCATGTCCTAAAGAATAGATTGCCTAAACGAACCATAGAAAATCTCGATTAAAAAGACTAATGTTGAAGATCCAACCCTATCAGTCAGTTATATTGATTATAGAAAAGGATGGACTTTTAAGGAGATGTGTCTGCAAACACAAAATGCATGATGTGCTCACAAAAGCACATGGCATGACTGCTGGAGGGCATTTCTATGGAGACACCATAGCACGCAAGGTGCTCCAATCTCAACCATGGTGACCTACGCTATTCCGCGATGCTGCTAAGTTTGTGAAGCGTCATGATGTGCCAACGGACCAAAGTTCATATTTGTAAGGACAAACTCGAGTTGATCCTAGTGATCACATGCTAACCATTTGAGAAATGGGGAATTGATTTCATTGGTCTAATCAGCCCTATGGCACAATACTCATAAGCTAAGTACATCATTGTTGCCACCATCGACTATCTCATCAAGTGGGCAAAATCTCAAGCAACTTGCAAAAATGACGCTAAAGCCACGTCCAAGTTCCTTTAGGAGCAAGTAATATCATGGTTTGGTTGCCCCATAGAGTTGGTTAGTGACTAAGGCACAGTTCATCAATGAAGTGATTGCTCACTTGTTATCCACCTTCTTGATAATACACAGAAAGTCCCCACTGTATTATCCTCAAGCTAACGGTCAAGGTGAATCCACGAACAAGATCTTAATGAATATCCTAACAAAGGTAGTCTCTTTGCTTCACACACAGAGACTGGGACAACAAGATCATGGCAACTTTATGGGCATATAGGATAACCTACAAAATGGCCATAGGACAAATCCCATTCAAATTGACCTATGGAGCTCAAGCTGTTCTAGTAGTAGAATTCTTCGTTCCAAGCTTGAGAATAGCAGTCCAAGAGAGATGGGAGGGCAAGGAAGCATGGATAAATTGGTTGGTAGAGCTAGAAAACCTATCTAAGACTTGTCTTATTGCAACCCATACCCCAATTTGTGAGAATGTGCGACACAAGAGTTGGTTTGACAAACACATCAAACAACAAGAATTCAAGCAAGGAGACCTTGTCTTGCTGTACTCACTTAAGGGACACAAGTAGAGCATGAAATTTAGGGGATTGGGATGTTTCAAGGCTCGCAATGTGAGTAGAAAAGGCAATGTGAAACTTGAAACCCTAGAGGGGGAAGGCATAGTCTTTTTCCACGAGAGTCGCATCAAAAAGTATTACCCTCTGTTGCATCCATTCCATGGACCTCCGATGATAGAACCCCCAATGAATGTAAGTGATGTTGCGACCATCATTCAATTAGAGGATGAGGATGAGGAAGCAATAGCACACCATTGATGCACTAATTGATGAGGAAGTTGACTCTAACATCTTGACGTATGATCACTGGACCACTATGGGTCAACCCCAAGTACAACCAACCAATATAAAACTCAGCCCATTTAGGGGGGGCAGCCCTATCCACTCTTGGGAAAATGCAAACTAATGGTTTCTATCAAGACTGAGAGCCTATCCATCATCTTTTATGTGCTACCTAACAAACAAAGTGTTGGCAAAGAATCATTGTTAGATCGTGTGTTCAAAGAACAAGTTCACTATAGTGTTGACTATGACTCGTAGTGCATCCACCTTGCCATAGGCAATGTTAGAAACAATAGTTTCAGCAAGGGCACCACAACCATCCAAGATTCTATAGTACCATTGGTGGTTAAATCTAGTGTCAACCCTAAAGAGGGGGGTAGAGCACTACAATGTATACCCATTATGAAGTCCCACCAACATTTAGAGACCACAACCAAAGTTACAATCCAAACAATCAAGTGGATTTCCAAGCATAGACCACTACCTCACAAACACCAATCATTTGGAACTCATATTTTTCATGCCTCACACTCTAGACCTAAACAGAGGAGTTGGCACTCCTATAATTCACAAGTGACTAGCTGCACCTGGTCCCAAAATCCCTATTATATGCCCAAGGTTACTACAAATGTAACACCTTGATGTAGCTGCCTAAACTCACAAGTGGTGTATATGCCCCTCCATCTCATGCTCCAAAAAATAAGGCTTAGAAATGTAACTCAAAATAGGGTAGGAGAAAAACCAAGAGGAAGGGTGCTCAATCCATGAGTTCTCTCTAATGGTCTATTGACCAAAATCTCAGTCAAGCATCAATGTGCACTCACTCATTAATGAGGTCCCACCTAATGACTCTAATGTGATCACCATTGCAAAACCGACAACAAAGCATCAATCAAACTCCAAACTTCTCAAACCAACCTCACCAGACCCAATGAGAATCCCAAAGTGAAAATACCACGTACCAACTTGTCCAATCCAATTAAACCAAAGCCACTAGCAGGCCTTAAGCCATCCCAGCAATGACCATCCATTCTTGAAGTGGCTTCTAACATGGCCATGGACATAGGGGATGACTTAGTAATGTGCATCCAATGATTAGACTCAACTTGAAAACATTGTTTGCTAGAAGTTACAAACATTTGGACCTAAGCCTCCTTTAGCAAATGAGGTATGTTCTTTGTCGTGTTCTTGGAAAGAATACGACTTCATCTTCATTAAGGCCTCCACCATTGCAAAAGAGATAATTGCCAATGAAATTTCACGAGAACATCCCTTAAGCCAATGCTTAAACACATCCTACAATAAGAGAGAAATTCCCGTGCCACCACAAGAACTTGCTGAGCTCCAATGATCATTTGAGCTTATGTCTGATTTCTTACACAAGTGGTATACTCTATGCATTTCATGGGCTCAAGAGGGTTATTAAATCATGATCAATGCAGAGCAAGGATGTGCCATTAAGACTTCTGAGTATGACTAGACATATGTGGCCCCAACTTCATTTAGGATATTAGCCATGACAACCAGGCCATTAGACAACAATATCATGCTACATCCATACTTGGATAGAATCCTCGAACTCCACATTGCAAGAGTTGAATCAACTCAAGTGACCTCTTAACCAACATATTAACTTATATAACACAAGTGGAAATTTGTCCACAGGATATGGACTGTCATGCGACACTAAAGTGTAACCCAACGTTTTACAACTAGCTCTTGAAAAAGTAAGGTACACCATAGATGCAGTAAAGGCCCTTACACATTTACTTCCACAATCCTAGGAAGTATTTTCATCATTTCCAAGGGGAAGGGGGTAAAGTGGAAGGTGAATGAATGAAAAATCAAAATAGGAGTTGAACTTCAAAGAAAATGATGAATGGAATTTTCTTCTTTGTTTAGTAAAAATGCTCCATAAAGTTCTTATGTGAAATGTATGGATCGATTGATGTGGAAATTCTTATTTCCTAAGTTATACATTTTATCATCCAATAGTGTTTTTTTTATTCACTTTACCTTCCATGCAAGAAATGTCCTTTAAGGAGAACTAATTGTGGATTGTCCTGCAATGATAGAAACCCAAATGGCAGGGTAACAAGATAAAACCAACAAGCTCCCATTCTTTGAGGAGAAACACAAAAAATATGGCTCAGCCATAGAGATGTGTGCATTTAGCCAAATGAAATACCACATCATCCACAACCTCGGGGAGTTGGTGACATCTAAAGAGGCAATTGGGCAAATAAAAAAACAATGCAATCTTGCCAAGTACCTAGAGAAGTGGGGTAGGACATAAACCATAGCAAATGCACTGAGTCCTAAAGACCTTTGATACCCATAAGAATAATGATGCAGTAACAATTAGGCAGGGAGATGCCACTAGAAGGGTGGAAGTTAGCCCAAAATTTGTGGAGAAGGCCTTGGGAGCCAGAGAAGAGGCTGGAGAGAGATGTCTATGGGATGTTGGAAATGGACAAGAAGAAAGTCTACACGAGCGACGAAATCAACGCCCAACATGAGACTGCAAGCAAAGATAGTCCACACCCTCTTCTCAAGTCAAAGGTATAACTCCCTCATGAATAGAATGGGAGTGTCTTTGCTTGAAAGCCTTGCAGCAAATGCACCGGATGAGGTGAGCTAGAATTTCTATATCCAAAAAACAATCTAGGCATTGGCAAAGGTACTAGCAATAGCACCAAGGGTAGCAGGAGGAGAGTATTTGGCTATAACAGCAAAGTTATAACGGAAAAAACTAGCATCAAAGACATCAACCATAGGGTTTGGAGGGGTACTAGAAGCTATAATCCAAGAGGCCTTGGGGAAGGTAGAAAGAGAAAAAGTAGAGGAACCCCTTGATCAATCACCAATCCAAGAGGAGCATCATTCCGCCACTTCAGTGAGCCCTCCCACTTCATTCTCAATAGGGAATGAGGGGGAGAAAGAATTCAACAAAGATCAAGCAGGAGAAGGCAGAACAAACTACTAATGAGAATGAAGCTAACTACCCCACTCAACCAATAAGAAACCTCAAGTGAAAGGATAGTCAATGAATAGAAGGGCTAAAAGCCATCAACCCAAGGAGGAGGAAGAAGGATCATCTTAAAAATCCCTATCAAGAGAACTAGGTCCGCCATAGAAGTAAACAAAGAATTGCAAAGGGTGGAATAGGAATCCAATAAACTTGAAAAGGAGCACAAAAAGAAACAAGAGGAGGAGAAAGAAAGAGTGAGACAAGAGGAGGAGGAGGAGAAAATATCTTTGACCATTAGAAGATCAATGGAGCAACCCTCCTGATCTCTGTAGTTAGCTATGATGAGCCCCACACACAGGAGGACATGCCAAAAGCACAAGTGCTACCACAAAGGAGGCGGGACAAAGACCAATGGTGGTAGAAGATAAGGGAAAGGCTCCTCTACATGCAATCCTAGCAAACATGGCCCCAATACCCACTTCAATGCAAGGAACCACCAAGGGGATAGTTATGAAAGTAATGTCATAGCTTGGGTGCAGTACCTCATGAGCAAAGTACAAGAACTTGCACATACACCAAGCAAAGGAGCCCCACTTGCAAAAACTAAAACTCCAATAGTAGTAGCTGATCCTAAATCGTGCCAAGGGCTGTACCCCACGTGGAAGTATCAACTACTTCAGTGCCCTCAACCATGTGCAATACAAAAGAGTACAATGAGCTGGTAAAAGAACTATAGAGCCAACTTGACAAGATGACTGAAGAGAAAAAGTTCGTACTCGCCGATCTGGAAGAAGAAGAGAATTCCTTTGCAACCTACCTCCTTAAAAAACAAGGCAGATAACCATAGTAACTAGGGAGGTGATAGCATTAAAAGAAGCTTTAAATGCAAGGCAAGGTGAAGAAAGTCTAAAAGACTTGTATGATGAAGGAAGGGAGAGCCGCATTACTCTAGAGACACAATGCGCTCTCATATCTCAGGATAGGCAACCCCTTGAAGAAGAGGTCAATAGGTTGAAGTAACAAAGAGAACGTATATCAAAAGAACTACAAGAAGGAAAGGCACAAAGTTAGTGGAAGAAAGGAGAAAGATAGCATATTTGCATAACCAACTCCAAGAAGCTCTCCATGAGTAGGCAATCCTAAAGAAACTAGTAGAGCACTGGAACTAAGAAAAGGAACAAATGAATATATTATGACACGTCATCACCACCCTAGCCCAATACCAGAACCAAGGTTTGGAGTAGATGAAAGAGAAGGTAGAAGAATGGGCAGCCAGGAATGAGGATAGAATTAAAGACTTAGCTTACCAACTAGCCCATTCAAAGAGTGAGCGCGTCATGGTAGAGAGAAAATCTATAGTGGTAGAGACAGCAAAGAGCCTTTTTAAACGCAATGCTAAATGTAACCCAATCAAGAGAGGAAGGGACAATCAAGGAAGTTAAAAGGAAATTAGAGTTGGCAAGGAGAGCACTTAAGCATGGACTCCATGTCCAGGCACCCAAACCCCCAGCTTAGGAGTGGAGAAGCAAAGAGTCAATTTGATCATAGTTGGATTAACCATGCAAGAACTCAAATTGCTAGGGTTTGGGGAGCCGAACCAACAAGCATAGCCTCTCCCTCAAGAGCCAAGAGAGCCAATTCCTAAAGAGGGACCGGGCTTTGAGCATGACTACATTGTAGAAGAGCAGCCCCGCAGGAACCAAGTCCCCCCTTTGCAACCACAAGCACAACCAAAATTGCAAGGGGAGGAAGCCATACCACCCAAAATAATGGTGGAGATGAGGCACAATTAGAGAGAGCAGGTAGAGTTAGCACAAAGAAAAATCCAATCCAAGCCACTACAAGTTCCTCATGTGGCCATCCCTCAAGGAGAAGAGTGTGATCCTATGAATTGAAGCTAGAAACTTGTAGTGTGGGAGAAGTGGAAAAATCGCAACCGCCCCTTCAAAATCTCATTTTCTTTCCCTCGAACATTGGATAGGGTATTATCTCCAAGGGTGTGGTGGAGGACATGATAAAGCTCTCAGCAAGGCTAAGGAAGAGATATGGATGAGAGAATGGGACACTCGATGAGGAAGCAATAGGATCCTACGGATTATTGGGAAGACAAGGTGGAGGAGGTACCCAGGAAAGTGTAAGAGTACAAGGCACAACCTAAGTGGCACCAAAACATCCAGGACTCTAACTTAGATACCTAGATGGCTTTTCATAAAACCCTATCATATGAGGGCAATGATCCTACCTACATGCCCTACTTGCGGAGGATTAGAGTTGATTTCAATCAGGAGGTACATGGTAGGTATGACTTCCCTCTTATCTACAATGTGAATGCCACTTCTCCAGAAGAAGGCATAACCTTCATTGAAAGGGACCTCTGCCATCAATAGCAGGCTTCCTCATAGAATTTTCCTCATACCTAGATCTTGTTTTCATTACCACCTATAATTATCTCTGCCTTTTGCAAATACTACTAAAACAAAAGCCTACTGTAGAGAAAGAGTGGTTACTACCCCTCTTTTTTAATATTAATGCAGGAATAGATAGTTGTGCAATGGCCCACCTCATGATGAGAGCCACCCTCTTACCAACATTTTGTATGAGCCTATTAGAAGATATGAGTGACATAGATTCACTAGGTACAACCACCCGTTTTTGTCATCTACGCCCCTCAATGAAAGAGTCAACTTGAAGAGCTACATGCAAACTAGAGCCTTCCTAAGCAAATCCCTTAAGCCTCCTTGCAGCATGGCCCTTGCCCATGAACGAGATGTCACTTAATGTGCTCCTTTGTAATCAAAAGAGAGAGAGAGAGAGAGAGAGAGAGAGAGAGAGAGAGAGAGAGAGAGAGAGAGAGAGAGAGAGAGAGAGAGAGAGAGAGAGAGAGAGAGAGAAGAAGAAGAAGAAGAAGAAGAAGAAGAAAAGAAAAAAAAGAGAAAGAAGTGGAAAAGAAAAGGAAACAAAAATGAAATCCATCCATTTCTACTCTATAAGTGTCACAATCATTGCACCTAGGGACCACCCTAGCCCTCCCCCACTTCACAACTTAGGGCACATCAAGGGTAGGACATTTTGACAGACCTATCTCCCTAAGTCACTCACAGCACCTTCCTTTACACGAACTAGATCCTCGAGTGTGGGACAACACCTTAGGCTGGTTTGACCCATCTCCCAGTTCCACCATCACTTACACAGTGTACTACACAATAAGGTAGACACACCCCCCAAGGAAGTACACTCTTCTTTTTAAGTACATTGGGTAGCGGCATGGCAAACCAACAACTATGAAGGGCTTCTTCAACCACCCATTATCTTCGACATTGGAAACCTTCAAAACGTACTTCACCAAGCGCCTCCAACATGGCCTAACTCTCCAAAGGCCCCAAGAACCATTCCGCACTAACCTTGAACATTTTCAACCCATGCTATCAAGTTCCATGGAACTAGCACTCAACTATAGAAGGGGGGTAATGTTAACCCTCGAAAGACCAAGACAATAAAAATTCAAAAAATCGAAAGTGAAAGATAGTCCCAAGGCAAGAGGAAAACAAAGGACAAAGCACACTTAGAAAAATCTAAAGACATGAAGCACAGAAAAAGTTCTAAATGTAAAAGGAGGTGCACAAGAATAAGCACACCTTAATATTTTAGGAAGAAGAGTGTCGGATGCATTGTAATTCATTTTCAAGAAGAGTATTGGGCTCTCTCCCATGCAAATTGTAAAAGAATGTGAGGCACGAGCTAAGGCCATGCTAATAGGAAAGAAGGAGAAGAAAGAGTGGAGAAATGGACAAATGGACAAAGGCCGAACCAAAAAGGGGATGGCCATCCAAGGAGGAGATAGGGCATGTATAAAAGTTTAAAAATGAATGGAGAAGCTCATTCTTGGTGTGTGGCCAAACTTTCTCTCTTCTTGCTTCTTGCTCTTGTTTCATTCTTATGTATGAGAGAGGAACAGAGGGAGTGTGCATGTGTGTATGTGTGTGTGTGTGTGTGTGTGTGTGTGTGTGTGTGTGTGTGTGTGTGTGTGTGTGTGTGTGTGTGTGTGTGTGTGTGTGTGTGTGTGTGTGTGTGTCTTCATATTCTTATTCTTCTCTTCTCCTATCCCACGCACATACCTATGGAGGTTGAAGCTTGGAGCTTGGAGATGAAGCTTGCTTGAGAATGCACCTTAGATCGTGGAGCTACATGTGGATTCGTGGGAGGAGACAACTCGATCAGATTCAAAGGTAAGCTCACTACATTCATGTGTGGGAGAGTGTGCATAGCTATGTGAGAGGTAGCCATAGCTCTCACCTTGAAATGCTTGAAGCAATAAGCAGTCCATGGGTCTTGGCGGTGTGCTCACAAGAGTGACGACATGAGTTCAACTCAAAGGAGTTTGAAGACTTTTGCAAGAGTAAAGGGATCAAGTGTTAATTGACGGCGTCTCATACACCTCAACAGAATGGTGTTGTAGAACGCAAGAATCACACTATTGTGGAGATTGCAAGGTGCATGCTAAAAGGCAAGGGATTACCAAACCATTTTTGGGCCGAAGCTATAAATACTACAGTTTACACTCTCAATCGGAGCTACACAAAGGCTCTCAAGGAAAAACACCTCATGAGGCTTACAGTGGTAAGAAACCATTTGTCTCACATTTCAAAACTTTTGGATGTGAATGTTATGCACATGTTCCCAATGAGAAAATAAACAAGTTAAAACCAAAAAGCAGAAAATGTATCTTCTTGGGTTATAGTGATGAGCAAAAGGCTTACAAATTGTATGACCAAGAGGCAAAGAAGATCATACCGAGCCGTGATGTGGTGTTCGAGGAGCAGCCCCATATAGTGGAGGAGGAGAATGTAAGTTCTTCCACTTTATCATGCAATGAAGCAGTCCACTATGAACCTATCCCAAGAGATGCCCCTATCCTTAAGGAGGAGGAAGAATCATCTTTAGATTATGAAGAGAAAGTTCACTAACCTGACATCACACCACTGAAAAAGTGTGACGTACCCACCTTTGATTACGTGACGAGTAACGTTTTAGTAGTCACCTAGAGTTTATCTTCGAGTCGTCGCCATCCGTACTCTAACCAGAATGATCGGATTTTGTCTGGCTAGTTAACCCTAGGTCTACCCCACAAGGGAAGCGTCCTGCCGTTACCCACGGAGGACCGACCTGAAGGTTCCTAATTGATCTAACAGTCACCTATCAACAACTAACTCACATCTGGAGGTGTCCTTGAGAGGCTTCTTGTCTGAAAGGAGCAACTGCCATTACCCTTGGTTCATGGAGTACAACGCTTTTTTCCAGTAGCAGGCTAAGGATTTATAAAATCCCTTGCAGTGCTCTGGCACAGCCACCGTACCTTTTCCCTAAGATAATTTACAGTTCGGGTTCTGAGACCAAACCCTAAGTAAGTCAACGAATAGGCCATTCCTAGAGTTTCTTCCTAGTGTTTGTTTTTGGGGAAACCTCTCAGCTAACCGAGACCACCCTGCCATAGGACTAGATTCATCGAGAATCCATCCACCCGCTTCCCTCTATGGAAGTTCTTAGTTATCTAATTACCTATCACATTACGTGAAATATATAAAAATAGTTTCATTAATTAATATCGTTTTGTGCACAATTATTCGTTTATGTAATTTACTCACGGACATACAATCAGAATAAAACAAGTTCATTGATTATTTTCCATAATGTGTGTTCTCTCGCCCATATAAGAGAAAATTTACAATTTGACGTGCTGCTTCATCCGGCGTATCTGCACGTCACGTGCTGCCTCATCCGGCGCATCTACACGTCACCAAGATCAAATCTGCCTATAGCTAGCGTTCATAGGTGTCCCAAGTAGAACTCGGGCCATATAGGGGACCAAGTAGTTCCTAGGTGCGAAAAAGGATTTACTAGCCAGAGCCCCCCTGGCACCCTTCCACCTTCTACTTAATACGATCCCTGTTGGGAGACCTCTCGTCATCGGAGCCGGTCCATGCTTCCGCGGTGGTAAAAACATCCCCTGTTGGTATGGGGATTCAGCACCTATCCTTGGGGGAGGCATAGGGCTCCTCAATTTTTATCTGTTCCAATATTTAATTCAATCAGGATCTAATCTAGAAAATTCACAAACAAGATTGATGTCTTCAAGCAATTATGACTTCAATCAATCATGCAACTTTCAAGTTCAAGTGATGCTTAATCTGGTAGCAATCGACACTTGAGTTTCAAAGTAATGAGCTCTTCCCCTTTGAATTTAACTAGAGGTATCTAGAATTTGAGTCTCTAACTTTCCAATTCTTGTAACCAAGTTTCTTGACCTTAAGTCAGCATTTCTCAAGAGACTTATCTTATTTCTATTAAACTTGAATCCAAAGCACTCTCGAAGGATCTGCTTCAAGTTCATCTTCAGAGTCTCTGCATTGAGCCAAGGATTTAGTTCACTTGCAAGTGGACATTGAGGGGGGTGTTAAATATCTACCCTCGTAAGGTGCCACCAATGATCCATGGTGCTCAAAGTTGTAAGGCTTCCATTATGAGAAGAAGCTATGTGTGAGCGTGGACATTGGTGGGCCCTGACTTGTATGTCAGATGAGTTCTATGTGATCGGATGGCCAAAAGGTGACCATTACGAGTCTAGCCTTTGGGTTAGACAGAGTACTTAAAGCTGGTAGCAACTCAAGGCACACCGCATCAAGTTGCGGGGTAAGGAAGTTACCAGCAGGGACCCCTATTTTGGGTCCGAGGGCCGCAAAAGTAGCCCTTGACTAGGGATAGGGAATATTCCTCAAAGTATTCCTTGGCCAACTAGTGGAGGTGCACATGGAAGGTCAACAAACACATATGCACATGGAAGGTCAATAGACACAAGTGCATATGAAAGGTCATCCATCATGACCCCCTTCACATGCTATAAAAGGTAGACCCCTTCACAGCTTTCATGATCCATCCTTTCACCCAATCAGAGTTATTCTAGCTAGCCTTAAGCTCTTCACCTATCTTCTATCTAGATCGCTATCTAAACTACACATTGGAAGCACAGATGGACAAAGTCATCTTTGTATCAGCTTGTTTGGAGTTAAAGAAATTGTCTGTTCTTCTCTTATTTGGTATGTACTCTCTTTATCTATCTCTTGCTCAAATTCTATTCGTTGCACCATGTAATTTTTACAATATATAGGTGTTTGAGTATTGTTAGTGTAGTGAATACATGAGCACCTTTACCCCCAACACTATGTTTTGAAGGAGACTTCTTAGGCAAGTAAAAATATGCTTTTTAGGGGGTATCCTTTGAACCTTCTAGAGGTAAATCAAGTCAAAAGCCTCAACATCGATGATATCTTCGTGATTGTATGCTATCATAGATGCTCCAAGCATTGAGTTAGCATGGATTAAGGAAAACTTGCAAAAGTGGAGAAATCTACAAATGAACAAAATTATTTTTAACATGCATAAATAAGTTGCATATAGTTTATGTGAAGCATCGATCTACTACCTTAACTCAAGTCAAAATTATGGACAAAATAAGGGTTGGCAAACAAAATAAGTGTCAACAGACAAAATGAAGATGGGATTTTAGACACTCTTGGCCTTTTTTATGGAGATAAAATGGAGATGAGCCAAAGCTCTACAATAAGATCCATATAAAATTCAACATGGTAATAAAAACTTACTCTCAATGATTGAATGAGAAAATATCAATGCTAAATTAGAATATCATCTCTTCGTATTGCTCTTACAAATTACTAGAGCTTGAAACTCATCTTGGAATACTGAGCACATTACCGTTTATTCTTGGAGAGTCTTGATCCCTGTGCTACTTTGCAATCAAGCTCGGCCAAACTATTTCAATCCTAAAAGTTAGTTAGCTATCCATTAGTGTTAATTTGGTGGTTCAAAGCATAAGGCAATATCTTATAAAAGTGGTAAATGTCTTCTCACTAAGGTTATCCAAGCATGCAATCATGCAGAGCTTATTGTGAAGTCCATTCTATTTACCATGCATAGTGATAGCCTGTAAAACTCTATTTTCTCTCCACTCAAAGATCTCAACTATCTTTGGTAACTTTTTCCTCCAAGATGAAGACCCACTAAGCAACGAAGAAGGCCCAATGCCATCAATAGGTCAGGTGAATGTTGGGGGTAAAGGCACATGTACTTAACCGCCCATGTACTCATTACACTAACAATACCTACATATCTATATACTACAAGTGTTGGTTGCCCATCACTATCACTTCATTCTTTATTTTTTCAATGACATTAGAATAAGGGAAGGTTAGTCACACATTGTGACTATTGGAGTTTCCACATACAGTGTCTTTCTCTCATGCTCTTTTACTCCATCCGCCATAGTTCTTCCCTTGCTCTTGCTTCCACTTGTGTGCTTCCACTTAGGCTCTACCTTTCAGTGAGACTTGTTACCAATGGATGAACTTGAGTGATGAAGATTTGGCATTTGAGTATTTTGTGTTAGAAGTTGACAAAGCTCCAACAATTATCCCATGGCCTATTGATAAGAACACCCTTTACAAGTCACTATTTTCATTCGAATTTGGAAAATGAGGATATCCAAAAATGGTTGGCTAGAATCAACCAATGGAAATATACATCCTTGCCATGCCATCAATTGGTAATAACCTCCATATGCTCCAATGCAAATGGTGGATTCATAAGCTGCCAAATGGGAAAATATATGGCTTGGTGCAACTATCAACTAAATTGATTGGTGGCATTTTTAGCTTTGCCTCATAATGAGAGCCCCACAATTTAGAAAAGTAGAGCCAGGTAGATGCAATGTGACTTTCTTGAGCTAATTGGGGCGTGACATGTTTACACTCTGAAAATATAGATGTAGAAAAGAAATTATATAGTTGTTAGTTTATTGAGAGGTTCATGCAACTTGTCAAGGAAAATGTGATAGAAAATGATACATTTGGGAGCTTGTTATATGCAAAAACTAAGCAAGGTGATGTTTGAGAGGCTAATCCAAGAAGTGTATTCACCATTATCTAAGAAAATGCAATCAAAGAGCTGTATTAGAATGATCTCAATAGCACTATATAAATATATCCAAGTAGTTTGTCCCAAAGTGATAAAGATCGCATATCTTCTTCTATAAATCATATGCACCACCATCAGTCGAAATAACATTGAAGTACACCTCCTTAGACAAAGACAATATAACCTACTTCTTTTACACCAATACATGCCATATTTACATCTCATGTATTCAAAGAAATTTAGCCTATACATACATGCTTTTTTGTTTTTCAACCATGGGAGCAAGTAGATAAGCTTTTAGATCAAATGTCGAGCAATGTTCATATTAGAGCAACAAAGCATGTTTGGTTGCAAACCTTACATTATATGTGCTTTCTTGCAGACTTAACAAATCCATTATTTGTATTAAATTATTATAGGAGCAATCTTAGCAGCATGCATCAAAATGAGACTATGAGCCAACTACAATGACAACATAACAATATAGAATGATAAAAGGTGGCAAATTCTATTACATGAGATAGTAGACATGTGATGATAAAAGGTGGCCAATGGAGCAAACCCTAGCTACTATTGTGTAATGTGCTTTGCATGCACAACAAGCTCCTCTTCTGTCACCAAGCAAGACTCATGATGTAGGATATCCCTAGTGTTCTAGATGTGGCCTCCTCACCCATTATGGTATGGATAGTCTTGGATCACAACCCATGATCCCATGGAGCTAGTGTTGTCTTGTTTGGAAGGCATTTATGGGGAGCTATAAAAACCCTAAAATTATGCCACACAAAGTTAGAACAATGCAAGCCAATAGGATGTGCGCCAATATGTAATGCAAGGATTCATACCAAAGCCATTGTATAGGATGCATGCAAGGATGTGAAATATATATATATATATATATCTCTCTCTCTCTCTCTCTCTCTCTCTCTCTCTCTCTCTCTGTGTCGTGTAATTGACGTGGAGATGCCAAAAAATAATGCCTACATAATGCACATTAATCTCCAAAAGCTTCAAGAAGAGATGGCTTTGTTATTGTAATTTATAAGTAGTGGATCAGATGAAATTTCAATATACGTCATGATTGTACGATCCCACAACATGATCCGTGTGTTTTGTACAAAGATGGCCACAATGTGTAACAAAAGAATTAGGCAAGCGCAGTGGATCTAATGACATTTCAATATACAACATGATCCGTGTCTTTTCTACAAAGATAGCCACAATGTGTAACAAAAGAATTAGGCAAGCTAGCTGCTTGCTTAGCTTGAACAACTTCTTAGCTGCTGCTGCTGCTGCTACTAGCCAAGAATAAGGTGGCTAGGGCTGAGCTTGAGGTGGTAGTGGGACTAAGGCTTAATAAGAACCTCTTTGTACTCTCATCTCCAATATACTTAACAAGGACCCCTAAAAGAATTGCATTAACCAACTATAATAAGACTTTCAATGTTGTTAATAGTCATGAAGTATTCACATTTTGTATCATTTGCCAAGTCATCTCTGTGTTAGAGTACCATGGCTTCACACCCACAATGTACTTTCTTATGGATTATATCAACTTCTTATACTTTTTAGGAGATTCTTTCATATAATCATTATGGTTAGCAACATAAATATATGCACAATTCGTGATCTCATCACAACTAGATGGCTACCCATGCATTCATATTCATGTTGGTGAATCACTCAAACAAAGCTCAACCACTTGTTGCGACACATGTATCCAAAGAATAATACATCAAAGTATTCACAAGTTTATTCAGTGCATGCTCAATGGCAACATAATCTCACTAGCATGCATGCAATCAATGACAATACATAATAGTAGTACTTTTCTATTATTTAAGAGAATCTCATTGATGCTACCTGCCATGTCAAAGTTTGATGGTTTTCCTCCCAATGTAAAACATCCATTTGGAGAGCAAATGAAGGTCACTATGCTTGAATCCCAACATCAAATTCATCATTCATAGTTTGGCAAATTGAATTCCAATCTACCTTCATGCCATCATTTACAAAGGTCTCTCTTCCACATGTCCATACTGATAGGACATACAATTGTAACACATTATTTATGTGCCATCCATTCCCCATAGATATTCACACACCTACAAACAAATGCTATAAGAGTGCATGCAAGTATGCTACTTTTAGGACCTCCATATGACACATACTTAACGAGTGTCTTAGACAAAATCCATCAAGAGACATGTTTTGAAGCATATCATGGTGCCTAACACCTATCTACGAGACTTATTGCTAAAGACCCCTTGAGGCTAGCCTTTTCTTTAGTTACTTGTCAAGGATTAATATACGATCACAAAGGTTGCAATCTCCTAATGGAAATTCTCCATAGGAAAGGAGATAGCCTTTTTTTAAAAGCAATTGCAATAACTAAAAGAATGTGAAAGTGAACTAGTTAGTATAATCTTCTCTAATGTTGAGTGTTTGACTAGTGAATGCTCATCTTTAGCTAAATGGATGAGGGATGCCTACCTCAAATGTTGCAAACTTTGCCTCAAAGCAAACTCACTTCGCTTGGGCTTGCAAAAAGTTACCTAGCTTAACTTTCTTAAATTGAGGATAACTAAAGATGTGAGATGCCTAGTTCCCATGTTGTCAACATGTCCTCAAATCATACTTACTTTGCTTGGACTTGCAAAGACTATGCCTAGGCTAGCCTACTTGATGCCACTAAAAATGTGACATGCCTAATTCTAGTGTTTTCAACGTCCTCAAATCCCACTTACTTTGCTTGGGGTTGCAAAGACTAAGCCTGGTCTAGATTGCTTGATGCCCTAATCACTAAGGAAACCAGGGCTATCTTCAAGGAAAGAATTGGACAATGAGGGCCAATTGGAATTGTGAGACGTGGTTGGAAACATCTTGAAGTATCCAAGAGAAATTCAATTTCAAGTTGCAAATTAGTGTTGGTCCAATATAGAATGTCCATTGGGAACAATAATATGAATATGGACATTCAAATTACCAAGTAGTTCTTATAAACGCCTTTTATTGGACCAACTACCACCCTTTTTGGCGCTAATTAAGGGTCTACTTGCTTAATCACAAACTCAACAAAAAGTGGAATGTCATTGCACTCTTCAAAATGTAAATGCCAAGTCGAGTCTTAAGATAGCATCTTATAAATGTGTCATCCTTTTGTTGCTCGTCCTTGTAAAAGTCTCAACCCTTCTATTGTCCATCCTTGTTATGCCTTTTAGACCAATGAAAGATCCCTAGAATATTGAGTAATGGAAATGGGATCTACTCTACATACAAGAAAGGTTTATAAGTCATTCCCATCCCTTAATTGATAAAATGGCTAACAAATAGTATGAACTTCATTTTCTTCAAGTATGTATTGCCTCATAGACCTATGAAATAGCCCTAAAAATTTAGCACAGTAAGGATTGGACCAATTTTAATCATAAGAGATTCAAAAACCATTCAACATCTCTTAATGACTTTAGAGGCAAAGAATACCCATCTTGATTTTCCTCAATCGTATATTGGGCTTTTTCATTCTTCCAAGCTAAATTGGAGAAAATTGAAGAAGATGATCTCCCCCTTGTGGTTTGGAATTAGATTGAAGCTTACTACCTTTGGCAAATGTGATCAATGTTAATTCCTTTTCACATCTGTGATTCGCTTAGATTGAATTTTGCCTTTGTTGTCACAAACAGCCTTGCAAACACAAGATATGGTTTTCAAGCAACTCCTCGATATCTTTTCAATCCGAACGACTTGCAACTGATTGGAAATTAAGTCCAATGTCCAAGCTACTAAGAACTGCAATGTAAGGCATATTTAGGCCACCTCTTTCCAAATTCTTATCCAAAAAAAAAATGGCGAGACTCTTATCATCCCCTCTATCTGTAGCTACATCTACAAACAAGTGTCTATGAAGTTTAAAATCCTCACAAAGTGATTCTGAAGCTCCCTCAAGGGTGTGGTACTTCGTTAACTACCAAGAGGCCTAATATCAGGCATAATGATCGATGAAGAAAAAACATTGTTCAAGAACAATTTTTAAGGAAAATTCCATTCCATCTCTCAAAAATAAGCGCTTATTTTCAAAATGTCTCAAAGCATCAGCTCAGCTTGAAGGAAAATTGTGCATCTTTTTGGAACGGACTAAGTGCTTATTTTCAACCTATTTCATGAACATATTCTCTAAGTCACAACATGCATCCACTGTAGAAAATGATAGAAGTCATATCCATCTAGCACCCATAGTAACATCCCCCTCTTTTTTTGTTCTATCCTTTGATAACCATACATTTTGCTTACATTTTTACTAGCATGCTGTTACACCTAAAAAGGATATCCTCCATGTGACTTGTCTCTTTGGTAAACTTACAGGTTCTCTCTCTCATTTTATAGCATCCCAAGGTTCAATTCTCACTAATTTTTACTGACAACACAGTGTAGGGGTTGAACTCTTGACATGGGAAACGTGCATTCACCCTAACTGAGCCACAACTGTTTGCTCTCTCTCTCTCTCTCTCTCTCTCTCTCTCTCTCTCTCCCCCCCACCAGGGACCCAAACATTGCTAATGACACAACAGAGAACATAAGCAAACACAAGAACATTGCTAGAAATACAAACCGCATTAGAAGTCTACATGTGAGGAAAAAATGGAATACATAACACCTCACCTCTTCCTTTGATCTGCCAGTGACTAGATATCTATGAGATTCTCAAATCTCCACCTGCCAAAGTACATGGTTTCCGACAGCACCAACCTCTGATAACAGCTAGCTTGTAGCAAGGCTCTTATTTAAGATTCACCTGTATCCCTGGATGAAAGGAGCAAACTTCCCTGCCAACCACTGCTATCAACGAGGTCATTGGGTGAACATTTCTGGCAGATGAAAAGCATCCAGCCATTCTGAACTTGAAAAGCAAACTAGAATTTTCTTTTGAGTACATTCCTAATACTCTACCTCTACTTTTACAATTTGCCCAGATGCCCTTTCAGACTGACTATTACCTAGCAGCAAAATGAGTAGAGTTTGCTAATGGGCTGTATGCATAACTACACTCAAGCTGGTGGACAAGTACTCCAGCAAAAAGATCAAATCAATTTACATTGAGATTTTGTTTGATTTGGGAGGGAGCGTGTAGCTTCTAGGGCCATTCATGGCAAACTTGCGCACATAATATAAGCCCATTCCTAAATTTTTCATTCATAAACCTCAAAAGAGCAGTCCTGTAAATATTCCTGACAGTGCAAAGGAGGAGCTTTTAGACAAGCGAGAGAGTAGCAACTTCAGCAAGTGTCCAAACCTAACCCTGGACCTAGATTCAATAACCTGCCTTCACCCTGATAATGAGTCAGAACATGTTTTCATCGAGTGAAAGCACATCTTCAACTGTTCAGGACATTTAAACATACCAACAAGCAATTAGAAGTACCAGGCCATGAGAGGTTTTATCAACACACTTTTCCGATTTTTCCTTTACCAACCAACTGAATCCCCTGTGAAACTATTGCTTACTGGAAGTCTGAGTATCAAAGAACAATCAAAGGATCTAAATATTCGGGCTAACACAAGGGTAGGATCAGGCCTGAGAGTAAGATGGGCATGGGCAGAGCAGCTGATCTTCAATGCCTGGGTCACTTTGCAAAAGGTCAAATTCAGTATGTCAAAAGGCACAACAATACGCAAAGCTATCATAGGATTTGGAATGGATCTTTGTTAGTAATCAAAACTTTGAACTAATTGTATAACATAGAATCTCTCCAATGGAAATTTCCTAGTGTCCTACTGACCATCTTTGAAAAATCCAATAAGCAAGTAATTGTAGGGTGACAACCTTACAAACATGCTGAAGCACAGTACATCTTCAACTTCAGAGCACACATTCATCAGCGAAGGAAGCCAATCGCTCAATTTTTCCTTCAATCAAAAACGAGTTGAAGATTGACAAGACGGCGCAGTATGAGGTCCATCCAACAAAATCACTTATACAGCAGCCAAGACTACAACACGGAAATCAAGCCCCTGCTTTCTTCTTTTCAGGCATTTGATGACCGAAGCAAATCAAGCCCCTGCTTTCTGCTTTTTTGGCATTCGATAACCCCCAACAACACAAGCATGATCCCTCTCAAAAGGTTCCAAAGTCACTTGTTCAGCTGGTTTAAATTGTTCTTTTTGTAGCTTTTTTACTTCCTGAGCAAACACAGCTTCAGCAGGAACTGTTGAATCAATACAATTTGCCTGTTCCATGTATAAGGGCAGTATTAATCCAAACTTTCAAAGTGCAGAGAAACCAAACATGACATTTTACACACACACACAGAACACTTCCAAAAGGTCTCTCACACACTCACAAAAAAAGACCTAAAGTGGTACTACCTTGATTGATATAACAAAATGCCCTCCATTCTTCAAAAAGTAATGGGCATTTAAGGCAACTATCCTTGCCTGTATAAGAATCAACAACAAAAAAAACAGCATCAAGTGCAGGAAAATGGGGAAAAGTACAGACAGCATGAATATCAAGTCTAAAGCAAAACAAAATAAGGCAAACAACACTTATTGACGCACAATCTTTTGGTGCTAACCAGGGATAAAAGAAAACCACATAAAGAATCTCTCTTATTTTTCAGAAGCAGCATCTCTAGATGAAAACTCACTTTTTATCAACATCAGAATATGGAATAAATTTCATGAAGGGGAATCCAACTGAGTCATCATCTATATAAATAAATTGCTTGACGATCTTCCAAATCACTGACTTACAAAAAAGCCAATGAATAGCCAGGCAAGTCTAGAACCCAGAACATCAGATTTGAACTTCAATTACGAAACATGCCTAGTGTACAAAACCAGATTCTCAGTCTGAAGGGGAATCCAAGAAAACAGTTGTCACAACTAAGACTTGCAATAACCACACATGCAATCTCACAATCTAATGCCGCATCAGATTATGGATTGCTTCAGTCACTTCTTGACTCGTGAAGGCGAATTCAGTAAAATCATCACCTGCTACCATTTCAAGACTTCCAACAGGAATTTTCAGCTGCACATTGTCACAACTAAGACTTGCAATAACCACATGCTCACAATCTAATGCCGCATCAGATTATGGATTGCTTCAGTCACTTCTTGACTCGTGAAGGGGAATTCAGTAAAATCATCACCTGCTACCATTTCAAGACTTCCAACAGGAATCTTCAGCTGCACGCCTTAAAATGTGGGCCCCCTCCAGTAATATCAGATTATGGATTGTTTCAGTCACTAGTTAGTGAAGGGGAATCCAATAAATCATCATCTGTTTACCATTCCAAAACCGACTTGATCTTAAACCTGTACATCTCAATATCTCAATACTGTTGCCCCACAGGAAGTGCACATTGCCACATTTCCACCTTGTTACACTAGTTTTGTGATCCCTGGAAGCAAGATCAGAACAGCAATTTTCTAACTTCGAGGACTACCACCATACAACCATGGACATGTGATTTCTACAATAATGCATGTAGCCATTCACCTCAAAAAAAGGGTGTCAATTGTTTAAGAATTTTCTTGCAACATATCCATCCCACTATCTAGTCAATCAACCAATAAATTGCTTGACGACCTTCCAAATCACTGATTTACAAAAAAGACAACGAATAGCCAGGCAAGTCTAGAACCAAGAACATCAGAGCTGAACTTCAATTACAAAACATGCCAAGTGTACAAGACCAGATTCCCAGTCTGAAGGGGATCCAAGAAAACAGCTGTCACAACTAAGACTTGCAATAACCACACATGCAATCTCACAATCTAATGCCCCATTAGATTAGGGATTGCTTCAGTCACTTCTAGACTCGTGAAGGGGAGTCCAGTAAAATCATCACCTGCTACCATTTCAAGACTTCCAACAGGAATTTTCAGCTGCACGCTCTAAAAAGTGTGGCCCCCTCCAGTAACATCAGATTATGGATTGTTTCAGTCACTAGTTCGTGAAGGGGAATCCAATAAATCATCATCTGTTTACCATTCCAAAACCGACTTGATCTTAAACCTGTGCATCTCAATATCTCAATACTGTTGCCCCACAGGAAGTGCACATTGCCACATTTCCACCTTGTTACACTAGTTTTGTGATCCCCAGAAGCAAGATCAGAACAGCAATTTTCTACCTTCGAGGACTACCACCATACAACCATGGACATGTGATTTCTACAATAATGCATGTAGTGTCACCTCAGAAAAAGGGTGTCAATTGTTTAAGAATTTTCTTGCAACATATCCATCCCACTATCTAGTCAATCAACCAATAAATTGCTTGACGACCTTCCAAATCACTGATTTACAAAAAAAAACAACGAATAGCCAGGCAAGTCTAGAACCAAGAACATCAGAGCTGAAATTCAATTACAAAACATGCCGAGTGTACAAGACCAGATTCCCAGTCTGAAGGGGATCCAAGAAAACAGTTGTCACAACTAAGACTTGCAATAACCACACATGCAATCTCACAATCTAATGCCCCATCAGATTAGGGATTGCTTCAGTCACTTCTAGACTCGTGAAGGGGAGTCCAGTAAAATCATCACCTGCTACCATTTCAAGACTTCCAACAGGAATTTTCAGCTGCACGCTCTAAAAAGTGTGGCCCCCTCCAGTAACATCAGATTATGGATTGTTTCAGTCACTAGTTCGTGAAGGGGAATCCAATAAATCATCATCTGTTTACCATTCCAAAACCGACTTGATCTTAAACCTGTGCATCTCAATATCTCAATACTGTTGCCCCACAGGAAGTGCACATTGCCACATTTCCACCTTGTTACACTAGTTTTGTGATCCCTGGAAGCAAGATCAGAACAGCAATTTTCTACCTTCGAGGACTACCACCATACAACCATGGACATGTGATTTCTACAATAATGCATGTAGCCATTCACCTCAGAAAAATAGTGTCAATTGTTTAAGAATTTTCTTTCAACATATACATCCCACTATCTAGTCAATCAACCACTCACCATCTCAGAGGAACTACAACAGCATTCAGATAGGGGCATGGTTCAGTTCTTCAGCCAATAGAAAGCATTGTGAACAATGGTCGAAGCACACTAAAAGAACAGCTTCAGAACTTGTTACAACCAAGCCTATAATTGTCCTCATAGAGTTACCAGCTTCAGCTCTCCTAAGATTACTGAGCCACATTGATCCTTCAAGGCTCCTTGAATCCAAGATTGCAAAGATTCAGTTCCAAACATCTTATCAGCCACTAAACAATAGTGAGATAAGAGAGTTAACCATCTAAAGCAACATCAGACCATAACTTGCTTCAGTGACTAGTGCTGCTCACAACCATCCTTTCAGTCTCCAGCAATTCAAGATTCCAAGTCTTCAGTTCCAAGAATATTATCAGCCACTCTACAATAGTAAGATAAGAGAGTACCGCACCATCTAGAGCAATATCAGACCATAACATGCTCCTAACCATGCAGTCCACATATCAAACCTGAGTAAAAAGACTGGAACGACTAATCTAATTACCTCATCCTCAATTTCAATCCTGTATCACCAAACAAAGCTTTATTGGGTCCAAAGCAAATGAACTATGAAATAAGTCTCAGCCCTAAACATACAAGCACAGAGCACATAAAATAGGTAAAAGCCTGACCCTAACCAAATAAAGTTGCTTTTTTGGAAAAAAACAGCCCACTGCAAAGCTCAGCACAGTTGCGTAGGTCTAAGAAAGAGGTGCTCCACATGTACATGCACTATACTTGAAGACATACAAAACATGCTGCTAAAAAATTAATCCAGAACTTTAAATCCACATTTGCATTTGATCAGTAAAATTACCTGATCAGGTTGAGCAACATCAGCAAAAATGACATCAACCATTCCTACAAGCATTCGGTATCTTTGGGGATGCCGTGCATCTTCAATAATAGGAATGACATTTGTTCGCTTCTTGGCCATATTTACCAAATCACGGCCACTTCGATGAGAGAACTCTACAGCATACACGATCCCTGTCTGCAAATAAGGCGCGTCAGTGCAAATGTGTCTTAAATCAAATGTGTCAGATTTAAGACTCAAAGTTCTCATGGTTTAATCAATCAACTACAAAGCTTTACCGGCCCAACAATGTCTGAGACATGAGAAACAGTGGTCCCAGATGCAGCTCCCAAGTATAAGACATGTGCACCTGGTTTCTGAATAAAAGGTTGTTTTAGGAAAGAAACATGAATTGAGTAGATTTGGAAACATTCACATCCAGATTAGAACAAACACGGTGAGCTCTCACAGGCTATAAGTACACTGATAGAAAACACAACTTCTCAGACTTAGCAACTTACAATCCAAATATTGTCCACACCACCCAATATGGCTGCAGCCAATTTCGATCTGAAAGGATTCCAAACCCTGTATTCCACCTTCTTGCCCTCCTCTGCCTGTGGCCAACATAAGCAAAGATAAGAGCTGGTTGTTTCATGAAGAAATGTGGAGCAAGTCCTGTCTGCATGAATATTGACACGTGAGAAAAAAATGCACCACGTTCAAATGGCTGGAAAGTTCCACACTCCTACAACACAGCCTTGCTAGTTGACCTCTACATCTTTCTCAGGACGAAAGATAACTGACAGAGCCGAGCCTTCCTATTAGAGAAAGGAAAAACATGTGCGCGAAAACCCCCAAATCCATGTCACATGTAGGTGCAGAGTTGAAGCTACCATCTCCGTCTGAGCTGCATTAGGCTCGCATGTTGGGGATGTGCTAACAAATAACATAAAAACATAGTTTGATTTGTTTACATGTTGCAACTCGTCCACGCTAAACATGCACAGTGTAAGAGGGGGCAGCATAATACCTCTACTGTAATTCTCTTCTCTCCGTAGACGCTTTCACCTGGAACCATGTTGAGTGTAACAAGGGCATCTTCTTTGGCTTTTGCGATAAAGACACCCTCGTGTCTGTGTGCCTCGATGACGACCTTGGCCCCTCCTTTCATGCCACCCCTACCTCCTCCTCTTCCCCTTCCTCCACCCCTGCCACCGCCTCGGCCACCACCACCTCGGCCGCCGCCCCCTCTTCCTCCTCCTCCTCTGCCTCTCCCTCTTCCTGCTCCATCTCCTCTGCCGCCACGGCCCCCTGCTAGAAACCCAGACACCAAGAAAACCATATGCCAGGCAGACTTACAAATGATGATGTGGTCCTTTCGTACAGGAAATCAAAATCCACACACGTACGTTTGAACATGTGAAGGCCCTTGTTCATACAGAAAAACAATGCCCGGACATTATATGTGTAGAAGGAAGGAAACACACCGTGGGAGACCAGTAAGATCCTTTCAACAGGCCATGGTTGTTAAGAGGAGAAGTTGCATACCTCGACCACCCCCGCCTCTACTCAATGGGGGCCTCATGGCTCTGAATTAGGTTAGCAGGATTTCCTCTGCTACTTCTTCCTCCACCACCACCACTGCTTCTTCTTCTTCTTCTTCTTAGGCTGCTGAGAGGAGCCTTAAACCCCAGTCGCGACCCCGGCTTTGCTGCAAGGGTTTCCCTTGCATTTTCCAACAATTTATTCCGCAATGTTAAGAGTAGAACTTCATAAGTTTCTCAATTTTTGGAACTACGAGTAGGCTAGTATTGTTCATAATGTGTAGTTTTCTAGAAGTGTGATATAAAAGTATTCTCATTTTCCTTAATAACATAACTAGCGTTCAACGCGGACAGCATGCTAGCGGCAAGCGAAGTTGGCAACTTCGCTCAACAATCCATTTCTCATCTTTCTCTTTCTTTTTTTTCCTCCCTCTCTCTTTCCTAAATTCCCTATGTCTAATTTTCTCTCTCTCTCTCTCTCTCTCTCTCTCTCTCTCTCTCTCTCTCTGTGCCTTCTATTTTAGTTTATTTTTGCTTCTCTCATGATTCTCTCTCTCTCTCTCTCTTTTTCTCCCCACTTTTCATAGATGGGTTATTAATCTTGTAACCATGCCTACAGGAATATGGAATATGCGATATTTAGTGCTTGCAAGAGAGGATCTAACCAATCAAGTTGAGGGCAAAGCCTTAACAACCAAATCCACTTAATCTGTTTGTCATTTTTTGCTTGAAGAAGTGTTTTGTAGATATGGTTGTGTGGGTAAAGTAACTGCAGATAGAGGAGAGTTGGATGTTGATGAGGCACGCAACTTCTTTGCTCAATTGGGTATTAAGTTGGCTTTAACATCAGCCTACAACCCTGAAGGCAATGGGAAAAGTGAGAGAGGGCACTAGCCTATTCTTAGAGCTCTAGCAAAGTCTTGTAGAGGAAAGATCAAAGAATGGCCTAAAGTGCTACCTTTTGCATTATGGGTTGACCGGACTACTCACAATATAGTGACTAGCTGTAAGCCAGCTGAACTTATACATGGACAACAACCAATTATGCCAATTGAAGAATCTATTCTCACATGGAGTCTTCTACCTTGGGAGGAAGGCATCAGTAGAGAAGAGTTGCTAACTTTGCGCATATGGCAGCTAGAAAGAAGGCTTGAAGATGTTCAAGCAGCTATTGAGAAGCTAAAGACAGCAAGACTAAAGAACAAAAGAAGATTTGATAAGCGACATTGACTTCAGCCAAGAGCAATTCAAGAAAATGACTGGGTGCTTGTCTATGATAGCAGCCTAGACAATCAATACAGTGCTTCTAGGAAGATGGTAAAGCGTTAGTTTGGCCCATATGTGGTAAAGGTCATTCATGACAATGCCACATATTCATTGGCTGAATTGGATGGAACGAGCATGAAGATACCCATAGCTAGAAAAAGAATCAAGCTCTTCAAACAAAGAGAAAGTTCAACATATGAGCTAGAAGACTTGAATATAATTCAAGAGCATGAAGACATAGAGGAAGAAGAAGAGGTAAAAGATGAAGACATTGACATGGCAGAAGATACTTCTTCTGACACTGCAAATCCTTAATACTTTGGCACATGCCAGAGGATGTGCAGGTTAGGAGGGGGTGGATGTCATGCCGTTACGCGCGCACAGTGTAAAAAAATCTAGAGTGTGGCTTCCTTTTAGATTTAGAGAGCCAATGCCACTTTAGGCATTAGTGTTAGTGTCCATGGTTCAAAATATTAGATACTTTTGAACAAGTTTTTAGTCAATTTTTGATATTCTAGATATTATCTCTTGTATAAAAAAAATCCATAAAACTATAGAAAACTTCTAGATTAGGATGACATGTAAAAGAAAGCATGTAGTCTTCAGCCAATTTGAGAAGATTTTATGTAAAAAGAGAGATTGACAAAATCGCGCGACGCACAATCGTTGTTTTCAGGCAGTGAACAGCACTCCGAAGTGGGAGATGAAGAAGGAGTGATTTGGCTAAATTTTGGCCAGGTACCCCGATATTTAACTCCCCTTTCGGAGTTAATGGAGACATCAGATTGGCGATCTGAGCAGCATAGAGGAAGGTGTTAGTTTGTACACGTTTTTGTATATTAGAGTTATATTTTCTCATAATGCTGAAAGAAACTGACAGGCTTCATCTCTGTTAGTATTCTTCTATATTTTCTAATTCTTTTTTTGGAGTATTCTTCTACATCTTCAATCTCTTCGAACCCCTTCTCTTCCGTCTACTCCTCTCCCTAAATCCACCTTCACCTTGATGTCTCTTATCTTCAAGAACTTGGCTTGAAACCTTCAACCCTTCTCTTATCTCTACCATCTCTGGAGTTTAAGCTCTTGAATCCCCATACATTCTTCTCTTGCCAAACCCCTGAGGTGACCTTCAACCCTACACGCTGCAACATCGGTGGCTCCTTTTACTATGACATCTTAGCCATCTTCACTTACTCTTGCACTAGGGGGGTTGATACTAGACCTACAAGAGCATGGCTTTGTAGGTTCTTGTTCTGTTGTGGTGAATACATGGTTTGTTACCCACTATTACATTGGACCGAGCTCTTATTGCCCCATCCTTGGCCAATCCCCCTACTAGACTCCATCTCGCATCCATAGTATAATAGAGAAAAGAAATGGAGAGACCAAGTCCTGACCTTAAAAGATTATGTCATAATACACGCTCAATACATAGCTATGTCAAGTGTATGCATAACTGACAACGATCTGAAAGAGGTAGGTGCTGACCCAAAGATAAATGTCAAATCAGGCCACTAGAAATCCACTACATACATATAACATGTAGTCTAGAGCATAGGCATGAAGTGAAGATCCCACTGTCTCAAAATAAAGAGCTCGCAAGCTTAAGTGCAATCCAGTGTCAAAGTAAGTGGCTCAATACATAAAGCCAAATAGCTCCCACTAAAGTAAAAGTCTAGATAAGCAAATAAAGCTCAAAACATCATGTGAATGGCATTCATACATCCAGAATCCAAGTGATAGACATTCAAAAGCATTGAACCCAAGGAGTTCGCAAGACTTTTACTACAACATCCATGATAGTAAATGATAGCCAATGTCAATGTATTCCAACTCCAAAATAAGCTCATCACCATATTTTAATTACAACCAAGCATGTAACATCCATCCAATAGATAACCCCAGTGGCATCAAGTAGCAAAAGGCATAAGCTTTTCCTAGAGAAATGGCATTCATCCCTATCATACAACAAGGAAATATATGAGAAAACTAAGCCAAAAGTGTGCTCAAATCAGCTCAATAGCATCTCACATCAAGGCCATATCATCCCTTAAGTATTCGGCATCTGTACATATGCATATGAGCATCCGGGGAAGCATATATGTGCTCCAATGACTAAGAAACTCTATTCACTACAAGGTGTAGGCCTTATACCGACGCTTAAAGGGACGAAAATGCAAACAACAAAATTTGCCCCCGTCGTCGCAAAAAGCGTCGTTATTGGCAACGCCATAGAACAGTCAGTATTGGCGCCGTTATGCATGTCGCAAACCGTTGCTATAAGCGTCGGTATTAGCGTCGCTATCACATTTGCGATGCTGATAGCGACGCCAATACCGACGCTTATAGCGCCTGTACATTTGCGACGCTGATAGCGACGCCAATATTGACGCTTATAGCGACGGTTTGCGACGCTGATAGCGACGCCAATACCGACGCTTATAGCGATGATTTGCGACGCTGATAGCGACGCCAATACCGACGCTTTGCGACGTGCATAATGACGCTAATAGCGACGCGAGGAGTAAAATTTACGACGCTAATAGCGACGGTAACAGTGAATATTTTTTTTTGTGGCAGAGCAGCAAGCTACCCTGCCACATATAGCACTGTGTGCTTTATGAGAGCCATACAAAATAGTTTATGCACTATTGTGTACAATGCGCTTGCAAACAAAAACAATGTATACTGAAATCATAAAACTGATACATGAAATAAATACATGATCGCATAAAAAGCTATTGGTACAATCATGACAGGATATCACTAATACATAGAAAATGTCTATATAGATTAGACGACTCAAAAATAAAGGCGTGTGAGCTCCAGGGATCCAAGGGCGAGCTATGCATCCTCATCCCCCGAAAGCTCGTCCCACCGCAAAGGAGCATCGAACGGACTCTACAGAAAAAGAAACAACACATCAATCCACCATACAATAATGCATTCAAATATCTCATGGTAACTATGGACAAGAAAGATGAGTGACTTACAAGGCCACTGCGTCTATACAATCGGTCGATCAATGCCCTGAGACTGTGCCTCTCTGCATATTGAGTCTCAAGGCTAGTCGGATCGCAATTTGTAATGGAGTGATGCAAAGAAAACAAAATGCTAACTGTTAGAAACATGATTGTCAGTACAAAGAATATTTTAAAAAAATAAACAAGCAAAACAAAAGAAAAACTTACAAAGTCCTCCAAATATATCATGTGGCCGCCACTCCCAAGATGATGGACCACTTCGGCCTTGAGTCATGCCCTCGTCGCCTCGCGCTGCTAACTCCAACGTCCTGGAGAATCTGTAGCCTCCTCCCTCAGTCGGTATCAGTCGTTTGTATCTAACCACTCGGGCTTTGCAGCCCCACTCTTGATTGCCTTGCATGCGTCGAATTGTCTATGTGACATATATGCACGCATGCAATCCATCATCCAGCCCGTAGAGAATCTATCTATTGTGGCTGCTGGCACCAGAAACTCCTCGTACAAAGCTACTACTATGTAGTCCTTGCTCCCCTCTTATATGTTCTTCCAATTATCCAAGACGTGCCGAAAAACTTGTTGGCACAACTCTCTCATGCAAGCCATCACCCTCCTCCCCTCATCATTCATGATGATGGCTCCTGACCTACTATCGACTAGATATCCATAATCCCTAGGATTTTGCCTAAGATGGGTCCTCTCCCATCTGCGTCCATACTCCTGGGTATATCCAGGAGACCCCTGTGCATCCGGTGTATCGAGGGGGGTAATCTCTCTCGGAGTGGCACCCACAGGGGTGCGACCTGCTGCGGCTGCGCAAGAGCCGGAGTAACTGGAGTAGACGTCCCCACAGGTGTGACAAATCCTAGAGGTGATGCAGCTCCAGCTGAATGACGAGACAGAGACACCACGTCCGTGTCTCCACAGCATCCACTCGAGCCACGAGAGCGAGGAGTCGCACATGTATCCTGTGTTGACCGCGGGCTTACTACCTCTGTATCTCTGCAGCATTCCCCTGATCCTGATGCACTCCCTCCCTCTGGCCCAAGTCGTGAGCGTCGAGATCGTCTGCTCGAAGCCGAAGCATCCAATCATGCTGAAGCAGATCTAGCAGAGCGCCTTGACGAAGACCGAGACAGCTCCTGGTCTGCCATCTCTCTAAATTTGGCGATCTAGTCTGGAGACATGCGTGCAAAGATGTCTTGTAACTCCTCATCGCTCATCCCTGGACTCATCCTGAAAATGTCACCTGCACAGATAAAAAATGATGTTAGAATAATCAATTTAAATCATACAAAGCATAGTAATATAAATCATATAAAAAAAATCTCACTTATAATGCATATCTTATATACCCTTATAAGCGATTGGTCAACGAATTGAGTAAGTGGATGCTCCAAGTATGAAGTATCCTATGGTCCCATGTTAATCTCCTGACACAACTCGCATACACTCGAAGGTCGATAGACATGTCTGTTGAGATATCGAGCTCCACTCGTGATATGCCAGGGTGACCGTTGTGCATTTATGTCACCGACGTGTTAGTTGCAAATGCGGTTGGTACACCGCCCATGAATAATAGCTACATGATAGCTATCCTTATCTACTCTAGTTCGTGGCTCAGTTAGTATGCCACCTTAGTTAGTTGAGTTTGGTTTGAGACCCATATATAGGGTTCTTCTATTTCTTTGTATGAGAGTTCTTTTGGCTTACACAACTAAGAAGAGGAAAACTGTTTTCAGCCTCCACCTCTGTGTGTATTCTCCCATTGTGCAAGGAAGAAAGCTACAAGTGAGTCTCCTTCCTTCTCTCCCACAATCTTGAAATGGTATCAGAGCCTTGTTCGTGGTAAGGAGCTCAAGAAAGCAAGCCAAGCTCGCGGTGTTCTGGTAAGAGGAGCAGTGTTGCTTTCATTTTCTGTTTTGGGAGCAGATCTCTGCAGGTAGCACAGCTGGAAATTGCAAGAGTGCATTGTCTCAGGTTGAGACACCCTTCGCGGTGAAGCAAGAGGTTGAGACCCTGTTTTTTTGATTTGAGGCCATTTCGGGGCCTATTTTGAAGGTGGAAGTTTACTGCACGCACTCAGAAAAAGGCCATGTTTTATGATGTGCGACCACTAGTCTACAGGTCGGTGAAAAGTTACCACATAGATTGCATCGTATGCTTGTGTGCAGAGAAATTGGAAGTTACAGAATCATCCCTGTTGCCTGTTGATGCAAAATCGTCACGAGGAAGTGACTGTGTGGTCAAATACCACTTTCGCCAGTTTTGCAGATTTGCCCTTGTGAGGGTGAAGCTGTGTTTTTTGCAGTGACAGAATTTTTTGCAGTATTATGTAATGGCATCTGATTCTCTCTCACAGATTGTCATTGAAAAGCTTGACAAGAACAACTTCCAAGCATGGAAGTTTAGAATGACAAATTTCCTTATGGGAAAATGATATTGGGAATTTGTTGCAGGAAATGAAGAAGAACCAGTTCTTCTTGATGTTCCCAATCAACAGCAAATGCAGGCATTTAAAGCATGGCATGAGAGAGCCAGGAAAGTTATGTACTGGCTGTCTATCAGTATTTTAGACTCTATGATTGTGCATATTCAGGATGCAAGTACGCCAAAGGAGGCATGGGATACTTTGTCAAAAATGTATAGCACAAATACTCAAGCCAAGAAAATGCAGCTTAAGCAAGAGTTGCATAATGTGCAAAGAGAAAATATGAGCATCAATGACTACCACATGAAGGTGAAGAAGATTGCAGATGCACTTGCTTCCATTGGGTCGCCAGTGGAAGATGATGATTTAGTTTCTGTGACCTTGAATGGTCTAGGAAAGGATTATGCACAGTTTTGAACATCCATTTCCGTCCGTGAAAGATTTCCTGATTTTGAGGAGTTGATTGCTCTTCTAATTTCTGAGGAGCAGAGAAATAGTGGTGCATCTTCTTCAGGAGGAACTTAAAAAGAAACTGTTTTCTACTCAAATGCTGGAAGAGGTAGAGGCAGAGGTAGAGGAGGCCGATTTGGAGGCCGTGGTAGAAATCAGAATATGCAGCAAACTCAAGAAAACCAGTCCTATGGAGGAGGACGTGGTAACTCTAGAGGCAGGGGGAGCCAAAGAGGTCGTGGTGGATGGCAAAGAGGCCAAAATGCAAACAGCAATGTTGAATGCTACTACTGTGGTAAAATGGGTCATATGGCTAAAGACTGCTATAAAAAGCAGAATGACATCATGAATGGGAAATTGCAACAAGGGAATTATGCATCTTCTAGTAGACAGGGTGATGACAGAAATGAGCATTTGTTTATGGTGCAGCACTTGAACAATTCTGTGACAAGTGTAGAAGAAAGCAACGATGTGTGGTATGTTGACTCAGGTGCATCAAACCACATGACAGGTCATGCAGAATGGATGGAGGATGCAAGGAAAATGGAAAAACCAGGATTTGTGGAGACTGGTGATGATACTGTACATCCTATTGTGCAGATTGGAAAAGTTCGTTTGTCTATGCAGGATGGGAAAAAGAAATACCTGTCCAATCTATTTCATGTCCCGAATATCACCAAGAATCTAGTTTCAGTTGGTCAAATGATTGAGCAGGGCTTGCAGGTCAGATTTAATCCTCATGGATGCTTTGTTGAGGATATGAAAAATAAAGGTCGCTTGATAGCAAAATGAAAGAAGAAGGGCAGAATGTTTACGTTGGATGCAGACATGTCTGAATTGAGTGCAGCAATGTTTGCACATGGGACCGGTGTAGTTGCAGATATTGATATCTGGCATAAACGCATTGGTCATGTTAATGTACAGCGACTTAAATCAATGCAGGCCCAAAACATTATTGCAGGATTGCCTAAATTCAAGGTTGCAGAAATGCATAAGGTATGGGAAGCCTGTCAGTTTGGAAAACAGGCAAGGAAACCATTTCCTAGACATGTTCAAGAGAGTAAGAAGCCATTGGAATTAATCCACTCTGATGTGTGGACTACTAAAGCTGCATCTCTTGGAGGTTGTCATTATTTTGTTACTTTTATTGATGACTATAGCAGAGAAGTTTGGGTGTATTTTATGAAAAAGAAAAGTGAAGTTTTTGGGCATTTCAAAACTCTTAAAGCTATGGTTGAAAAAAAAACAGGCCTGCAAATAAAATGCCTAAGGTCAGATGGAGGGGGAGAGTATCTCTCAAATGAGTTTGCAAGGTTCTTGCAGGAGCATGGCATAAAGCAGTAATATTCATGCAGTCATACCCCACAACAAAATGGAATTGCAGAAAGGAAAAATAGGCATATTGGAGAGGTATCTCGTGCCATGCTCAATGAAAAAGACCTTCCAGATTTTTATTGGGCTGAGGCAGTTGCTACAGTAGTCTACATAATGAACAGGACTCCCACTGCAGCAATACATGGGATGACTCCAGAGGAGAGGTATACTGGTAGGAAACCAGATATTTTTCATTAAAATTTTTTTGGTTGCATTGCCTATGTACATGTGCCAGATGAGTTGAGATCCAAGTTGGATCCAAAAGCTGAGAAGTGCATCTTTATTGGTTACTCTCTGCAGCAAAAAGGGTATAGATGCTATAACCCTTCTACTCGTAAGTTTACAGTGAGCAGAGATGTTGTTTTTGATGAGATGAGTAGCTGGTATAAACCAGTAAATTTGATTGATGATGTAGATGCACAAAATGGTAACGCTGCACAGAATTCACAGCAGCAGTCACAAAATATTAGTGGACCTGGAGCGTCCTCTAGCAGTGGTTCACATTCTTCACCATGGACAGGTAGATTGAGATCAGGAGAATCTTCTCAAAGCAATGCAGATAGTGGTATGCAGGTATCACGAAAAGGAAAAGAGAAGGTTGATCAGCCCATGTTTGATGTGAATGCAGGTCACTCTTATGTGGATGGTGAATCCAGTGGCTCAGGACAGAGCATTGATGATGAGTTGGGTATTCCTTCTATTGTTACACCTGGAGTAAGGAAGACCAGGGATGTTTTGAGAGCACCTGGGAGTGAACCTACTTTGCGCAGGTCTACGAGAGCTAGGTATCCTGTGGATAGGCTGAAATATGATGGATTTACAGCCATTCACTATGCATATATGGTCAAAGTGATACAGGAACCAGAACCCACTTCTTTTGAGCAAGCCATGGGAAAATAAAAATGGGAGAAAGCCATGGATGAAGAAATGGATGCCTTGAAAGCAAATGCTACATGGGAATTGGTACCTTTGCCTAAAGGTAAGAATGCAATTGGCTGTAAGTGGGTTTATAAGGTGAAGCACAATGCAGATGGTTCTGTGAACAGATACAAGGCAAGATTAGTAGTCAAGGGGTATGCACAAACATATGGCATTGACTATGAAGAAACATTCAGTCCGGTTGCAAGGATGGCAACCGTAAGAGCAGTCATTGCTATGGCTGCATCAAAGGAATGGTCTTTACATCAGATGGATGTAAAGAATGCATTCTTGCATGGCGACTTGCAAGAAGAGGTCTATATGGAGCAGCCACCAGGTTATGTGCATGATGTTCATCCTGAGTTTGTTTGCAGGTTGAAGAAAGCCTTGTATGGCTTGAAGCAAGCACCTAGAGCATGGTTTGACAAGATAGGACAGTATCTTGTCACTATTGGCTTTCAGATTTCCAAGGCAGATTTCTCACTTTATGTGAGAAAAACAGAGAAAGATATTATGCTACTTGTCATTTATGTTGATGATTTGATTATGACAGGTGACAGTGATGAAGATATCCTTCATGTGAAAATGCTATTGAAGCAGAAGTTTGAGATGAAGGATTTGGGAGAGCTGCGTTATTTCTTGGGCATTGAGGTGATTAGATCACCAAGTGGGATACAGCTCTTGCAGAGGCAGTATGGATTGGACATGCTGTCCAAATATGGGATGACAGGCTGTAAGCCTATTTCAGTTTCTTTGAAGTAGAATGTGAAGCTGAGCGCAGATGCAGGTGAGCTTTTGGAAGACCCTACCATGTACAGACGCATAGTAGGAAGCTTGATTTATATGACTATTACCAGGTCAAATTTGAGCTATGCTGTTGGATTGGTAAGTCAGTTTATGCAGGCTCCAAGGAAACTGCATTTGGATACGGCTAGACGCATACTCAGGTATGTGAAGTCCACATTGCAGTATGGACTATTTTATGAGACTGGGGTTCAGATACAGTTGCATGGATACACTGATGCTGATTGGGCTGGTAGCATTTCTGATAGACGATCTACCAGTGGATATGTGTTCTCTTTTGGGAGTGCTGCAGTCACTTGGAGCAGCAAGAAACAACCTACAGTTGCTTTGTCGAGCACAGAGGCTGAGTACAAGGGTGCCAGGGTGACCGTTGTGCATTTATGTCACCGACGTGTTAGTTGCAAATGCGGTTGGTACACCGCCCATGAATAATAGCTACATGATAGCTATCCTCATCTACTCTAGTTCGTGGCTCAGTTAGTATGCCACCTTAGTTAGTTGAGTTTGGTTTGAGACCCATATATAGGGTTCTTCTATTTCTTTGTATGAGAGTTCTTTTGGCTTACACAACTAAGAAGAGGAAAACTGTTTTCAGCCTCCACCTCTGTGTGTATTCCCCCATTGTGCAAGCAAGAAAGCTACAAGTGAGTCTCCTTCCTTCTCTCCCACAATCTTGACAATGTCACCACAAAAGAATGAGTCCGCCTCGTTCTCAAAGAATTCTTGGACTCCTGTATTTCCATCATTGTTAGCCAATGCTGGCTCCAAGCTTTCGACGGCCTCCACCCCTTGCAATATCGACCCCTCTATTTGCATATTATTTTCATCTATGCTCGGAACATCGTTTTGATCATATACTCTCACACTTCGGGGAGTTGAAGGTATAACATACCACCATCGAGGTTGTCGGGAGTTTGGATAGAAGATTACTTGTTCACAAACACGTACAAGAGAGTTCAAACCATTGTGACATAAACCATGTCGTAATACAATTAGCAAGCAAATGAGTCCATGCACCTGTTCACAATGGGCCAGCAACACAAAGGTGTCGCGCAAATCCGTCCTTTTTTTTTCGGAATCTATTTCGAGAAATCCAGATGGACCTCGTCGAGCTGTTGCTCCAGCTCCTCCAAGTACCACTTTGAACCACTACACATCGAATAGTATTATGGAGAAGACGGTAATCCATCGTAAAAATACTTTGCAAGTTTCTAAAATATTCAATCTCATTCACAACCGTGTTTGGATCCATTGCTCATCGCCGGCTCTCTTGCTCGAACCTTGCCATGATACCATAGTCCATTGTGGAGCGCATTTTATCAATACGCTCCACGCGAAAATGTCGACCACACAACCATGCTGCTTTATATATTTTGTACTGTACATTGAAACACTCAAATTAAATGTCACATATAAAATTTAGATACGACAGATCCTAAACCCCTCATCACCTTTGGACTACATCTCCTCGAGAATTCCCACTCCTCCATTGAGACATCTGTCCCTTCGCAAGACGCTGCGGTCAAAGCTCCATATAACCATCGCGTTGACATAAATTGCGGCATCTCCTCCATGTCTTCGAGATATCAAATCAGTTGATGACGCGTACTACGTCGGAATTCAGCTCGCACTTCCTCTCGATCTTACCTAGCGATCTGGTACTTGGCAAGCCACGTCTCCATAGAGGCATGGTGCAACATACGAAAGCGATTCACTTTCTCTTCCATTGAGGCATCCATTCTTTTTTCTACCCCATTTCCAACCACCACATCTCCAGTCAGTCTATCATCATCCTTCAGTGACCATAGCATTTCATTGTCTGGTTCCACCGTTGGTAGCCTTTGTGAAATATGCACTAGCACCTCAGACACCAACCAACCTTCGGCCATGCTACCTTCTGGCCGAGCTCGTTGTTGCACAAAGCCTTTCAGGGTTTTCATGAAGCGCTCTAAGAAGAACATCCATCGCGTATGGATAGGTCCAGCAATCTCCACTTCATTCACAAGATGCACAAGAAGGTGGATCTGTATCGTGAGCATGCTAGTGGGCAAGTATTTCTCAAAGAAACAGACCGTCTCTATTGCTCCTTGCCTCGCGGATTCAATAGAGGACGTCTTAATCTCCTTCTGTGAGATCCATTGCACCAAAGTCGACAACTTGTAAATGGCCTTGTGTATTTCTGGAGTAAGACATCCTGCGATCGTGATCGATAGTACAAACTGCCACAAATAAAAAAGCATTATGAATAATGGCTACATTCCAAATAGCAAAATGCCCACGCTAATTACAATCCATTTGTAGTACAAACCTGACATATCTTATGCCAGTCATGGGATTTTAGCCCTGATAACTGGTCTTTTTTAGAAAATGCGGACCTGAGAGAACGCATCATACCCGTCGGAGTGCGGATAGACTTCATTACTTGCTTCACAATGCACTCTTCTTTAGTGGACAAAACCCAAGGAGCGCGAGGAAGCTGCACGCGACCTTCAGCACTCGACTGGGCTAAAGCGCCTCCATCTTACCTATCTCCTTCAAATCCATTCATGCCCCTATAGTGTCTCTCTTTCCTATGATGTGGTCCCATAATAAGCTACTCACATTCTTGAAAATATGCATGAGATCCAACAAGTGGTTGACTTATAAGTGGGTCCAATATGGTAACTTGTAGAAAACTGAGAACCACCGCATTCCATTTAGATGTGATTTCGTGTGGACCATTTTTAGCTCGTACCAGCTTGCGGCGTTCATACGTGTTGGAGGTCGTCCAAGGAAACCTTCCCTGAGTTCATGATCCTCTGGCAAGAAACCAGGGTGTCCTTGATATACCATCTTCTTCATGGTTCGTGACCTTCGGGAGTCTAACTGTGGCCTACACAATGGACATGCATGATAACCTGAGGTAACTAGACCTGTTCCAACACCACGACCTAGTGAATACTTGATTGAACGAGATAAAATATAGATATTACCAGCAAGAATGTAGGCCTACTCACCTGAGCACTCTCCCAATCCTGAAAAGTCATGCATCATCCACATGAGAATGGCTCGAATATTGGCTGACCGCCGACCATCGCGCCTGCTCATATCTTGCACAGTGACCCCCTCCTCCCACAAAATCTTAAGCTCATCGACTAATGAACGAAGATACACGTCCATATTTTTTACTTTGTAGTGGCCTGGGATGAGCAAGCTAAGGATGAGATGTCCTTTCTTCGTAGAAAGCCATGGAGGGATATTGTAGTTGACAAGGACTATAGGCAACATACTGTAAGAAGTTGAGCGCAGACCGAATGGGTTCACGCCATCCATTGCGAGACCGAGCCGAAGATTCCTTGGCTCTCGGGCAAAGCCTAGGAAGGTAGAGTCAATGTGGCTCCATGCGTGCGAATCTGCTGATATTCATTGAACTCCATCTGTGGACCTATTCTGCGCATGCCACGTTGTCAAGCTCGCCATGCCGGATGTACGAAACATGTGGTTTATGCGGGGGATAAGCGGAAAGTGTCTGTGAACTTTTTGAGGGATGGTTTGCCCTTGCAAGTCCTGTCAATACCTGTGAGCACCACACTTTGGACATGTCTCCATAGTCTCGTATTTTCCTCGAAACAAACAGCAATCGTTGATACATGCATGGATGTTATTGTAGTCCATGCCAAGCTTCCGTAAAACATGTCGTGCATCATCACGAGACTTAGGCATGGTACTTGCAGGTGGTAATATATGATATTTCAATAACCTGAAAAAATTCATAAAACACCTTGAAAAAGCACAAATGTTTGTAATAATAGTGCCAAAAAAATAAATTCAATGAAGCATATGTACAAGGTACCTAAACAACTCGGTCACACTCATATTGCTTCACTCGTATTTTGCTTGCACACTTAAGAATGCAAGCAGTGTCTTCAGCCGAGATACTCGGCACCCATCATATAATGGTATGGATGCTTCCTCTCTAAGCGGATCAGAAGTCTCGACATCCATGGGAATCAATGCATCGATCATTGCCTCCATCTCAGGCTCCAAGATTGTAGGTAGGTCTGGAAGGTTGCCTGTCTCCTCTAGCATTGACGGTATAGATTGGCCTTGCGAGTGGTAGATTGGCTCCTGCACTCCATCCATCGCACGCCCATGTACTCTTCTAAATGGCTGCAAAGGGTGTACTCCCCCTTGGGACGAGACATCACCTCCCTAGATAGAAAATTTGCCAGCAAGACCCAATCTTATTGTATATGGTATTCAATTAGCTTGCGAGTACAATGCATGATTGATATTAACTTTAAATTACCGTTTGCTGAAAATCCGCAATTGCCTGATCAATGATCTCAGATTGAAACTTGCCAAATCGTCGTACGTGTTCTATAGACAATCAACGTTTTCGTCTAATTGCCAACTTGCATTGAGAGCAAGGACATGGGACACGTTGATTAAGATACGCCTTGTGATCTTGAACAACAGGACCTTCTTCGTTTTCCATCTTGTCTACATTACAACAAACAATTTAATGACTTGTAATACAATTTGGGAAAACCCTTCACTCATTGTTTATTGGAGGTCACTTATGCTTCTCGAGATGTCTATTTGATGTGAGATCACTGGGGCTGCTATGTCAATGTCTTGGCATGCTATTGGACTAATTTGAGCACTCATTTACTCAATTTTATAGAGGTTTTCACTTCTATAATAAGTAGGGTTGAATGCTATTTTGTCAGAGAAACTTCATGCTTATTGCTTGTTGATGCTTATTGATTACTTTGCATGCTACACTAATGTCTATGGTTGATGCCATATACTTGGCCATGCTTCTAGAATGCACTTGGATTGAGATTGAAGCTTAGTCTCATTGAGTTTGACTGTCACTTCTCACATCAAGCATTAATTTAAGACACTTCATGCCTCTTATCATTGGATGATACATGAGCCATTTGTTAGATATATTATAGTGAGACAATATGACTAATTGTGACATGTACATGCTCTCTTGATACTCATTGGATGTAGTACCCCTATCGTAGGATGGTTTGATGTTTTGTCTTGGATCTAGTACCCCTATCGTAGGCTTTATGAGAGATCAACTCATCAACAAATCTATCAAACATTGATTTGAGTAAATCTGTTGACCACATGTTCTACCACCCATCCTTTGGAAGTTCTAAGTCCACATTACTCAAGGAAATGTACAACACAAAGTAATGTTGTTGATACTAAATCTAAAAGGATGATGGAAGTGACACCAATTCAACATAGTGGACAAAATCTTCTTGAACACAATTCATATGCTGCTGAAGGCACTCTACTTTGGCAAAAAACCCATCACATAGTTTAGCCTTCTATTGCAAATGATCTAGCTCTTCTCCTTAGACAACAAAGAAGACATCATTTGGAGCTGGAGGAGGAACAGAAAGAGTAGCAACTTTCTGATTAAGTTCTTCAATAAATTCCTTTTGCGACTCTACAGTTTCTTGAGAATGCTGCAACTGGCCCTCACACATACCAAGCTTACGAGTTGATTCTATCATTTCCTCAAGAGCAGCATTTTTCTCCTTGGTTAAGGACAGATTCTCTTCCTCTAAAGTAACAACCTTAGCTTCTAACTCCTTAATCATGGTCTCTTCTATGAATCCATCAAGGCTATGGCTACAATCATTTGTGTATGGATATCACTCATCAAAGCAGTCTTTTCAGAAGCTAAATTTGCCAGAGCTTTGCTAAGCTAACTGGTCAAAGAATCCACCTTGTCTTGTAGTGAGGTATACACTCCTGTATAGATTGTTTGAAGATAAGAAGTCATGGAAATCTCCAAAGCAGATTGAACACTAGAAACTAGCTATTAAAGCATAGATCCAAAAAAGTATTGTTTGCAAAAGGAAGGAGGAATCTACGGATCCAGTTGTCCTTCTCGCTGTCGCCGCTGCACTGCAAAGAGGTTGGTACAAGACAAGAATGAGGGAAGGGAGCTACCAAACACCTCAATCTGTACCACTAGGGTTGGAACATGGAGAGGATCAGAAGGAACTTGTGTGTAGCGCTTCTTTCGAATGATTCTAAAAGGGGATACATCTCCTAGATCTGAATTGACTTCCATATAGGAGGAGAAGGAACAGAAAGTGGAGATTGCTGTAGAAGTGGAACAAGATTAGGCACAAGAATTCCACTTGGAGAAGGTGCTGACTGAATGATTTTATGTAGAAAAACTGTAAGAAGCTGGGAATACTTAGAATGTTAATAATATGCCATGTCACACTGACACTGGTATATAAGGAGAGAAGTTGTAATTTTTCAGATCTTTTTGACATATCAATACAATTACAATCTTTCTCTCCCTTCTTGCTCCAAGCTTCCATGGCTTCTTCATCTTTCCTGTCTTTCTCTCTCCAATTCTAGTCTTTCTCTCTCCTCGTCACTCTATTTCTCTCTCTTCCTGCAGTCTTTCTCTCTCCTCTGCAGTCTTTCTCTCTCCTCTTCTTTGATTCATTGAACCAAGTTCTTCACCGTATGCATCCCCAGTCCTGTTAGTCAAAAAGAAAGATGGATCTTTCAGAATGTGCATTGACTACAGGGATCTTAACAAGATAACAGTGAAGAACAGGTATCCTATACCCAGGATAGATGATTTGCTTGATGAGCTTAAGGGGGCTCGATTCTTCACGAAGATTGATTTGAGATCAGGGTATCATCAGATTCGCATGAGAGAGGGTGATGAGGTCAAGACTGCTTTTAGGACTGATCGTGGGCTTTACCATTTCTTGGTGATGCCATTCGGCCTTACAAACGCTCCAGCTACCTTTCAAAGCCTGATGAATAAGATTCTACAACCTTTCCTCTTTCAGTTTGTCTTGGTATTCTTCGACGACATTTTGATCTACAGCAAGACTTTTCAGGATCATTTGTCGCATATGAGGAAGGTTTTTGATGTGTTGAGACATCATAGGCTTTTTGCTAAGGAGAAGAAGTGTTCTTTCATGCAGACTGAAGTGGAATACTTGGGACATATAGTCAGTGAAAAAGGAATACAGGCTGATCCCAAGAAGGTGCAATGCATAAAAGATTGGCCAACGCCTACTACTACTACCTCTCTTAGAGGATTTCTTGGTCTATCTTCATTCTATCGCAGATTTATAAAGCATTATGCGGCAATTGCAGCCCCTTTAACTGACAGGTTGAAGAAAGAGGCTTTCTTTTGGGATTCTCTTGCAGATAGCAGCCTTAACCAGTTAAAGGAATTACTTACCTCCGCTCCTATTCTTGTATGCCCGGATTTCTCTAAAGAGTTTACTATACAATGTGATGCTAGTGGCCGTGGCATTGGGGCTGTTTTGCTTCAGGAGCATGGAGTAATTGCATTTGAAAGCCGTAAGCTTACTGATAAGGAGATGGCCATGAATGTTTATGATCAGGAAATGTTGGCTATTCTGCATGCAATCAAGAAATGGCACCATTACTTATATGGCAGCCGATTCAGAGTGCATAGTGATCATCGCGTACTCAAGTATTTCCTTACTCAGTCAAATCTTACTCCAAAGCAACGACGATGGGTAGCAACATTACAAAATTATGACTTTGACATCACTCATACAAGGGGCAAAGATAACATAGTGGCTGATTCTCTCTCTCGTATGTGGGCCTGCAAAGTATCAGCCATGACGGAATTACATAGTGATTGGATTGAAGAGCTACAAGAGGCATATCTCTTAGATGAGGAATTCAGCCAAATCTTTCAGAAATTACAGCAAGGTCTCATGGAAGAAAACTCGCACTACCAGCTTAAAAATGGTCTTATTTGGTGGAAGGGCAAGATTGTTATTCCCTCTACTTCTTCCTTCAAGCGAAAAATTATGGAGGAGATGCATTCTTCACCTTTAGCTGGACACTTGGGAGTTTTCAAGACTTATGACAGGATCAGCAAGAGCTTTTATTGGAAAGGACTGTGGAAAGATGTCAAGGACTTCGTTATGAAGTGTATGCCTTGTCAGCAAAATAAGGATAGCACCCATAAGCCAGGAGGTTTATTGCAGCCATTGCCTATTCCTACGGGTAAATGGACTCATATTACTATGGACTTTATCACTGGCTTACCTACTACCAAGAAGGGGTGGAATAGCATTTATGTGGTGGTTGACAGACTCACCAAAGCAGCTCATTTTATCCCAACAAAAATTCAGTTTACTGCTTCTCAGGTGGCCAACCAGTTTATGGAGCATATTTTCAGATTGCATGGATTACCGCAGGTGATTGTCCATGATAGGGACTCAAAGTTTATGAGTAACTTTTGGCAAGCGGTATTTACATCTATGGGTACCAAGTTGGCTCCATCTACGGCTTATCATCCCCAAACTGATGGACAGACAGAGAGAGTTAATAAATGGTTGGAGACTTATCTTCGCCATTTTTGCTATGATGTCCAAACCTCATGGGATTCTTGGTTACACCTGGCTGAGTTTGCTTATAATAATTCCACTCATGCGAGCATAGGAGTTTCACCCTTTGAGGCTTTGTATGGTTACAAGGTGCCCCTACCCACAGTCATTTTTAACGAAAAGATCAACCCTCATGGGAAGGAAGAGTTGGATAGAATGCAGACCCTTCTTCAGCAATGCAAGGTGAATCTAAGGAAGGCTCAAGATCAGATGAAGATGTATGCTGATGAGAAGAGGAGGCCTTTAGAGTTCCAGGAAGGAGAGCTGGTTTTGTTGAAGGTGCCCAAATCCAAGTATTCTACATTGAAAGATGGATCCAGTAATAAGCTTGCCCACAGATTCTATGGCCCTTACAGGATCCTTAAGCGGATTGGAGATTTGGCATACAGACTAGAGCTTCCCTCTTCTACAAAAATTCATAACGTCTTCCATGTTAGTCAGCTCAAGCCCTATTATGGTGATCCAATGGATTTAGTTGATGAGCTGCCACCTATTGATGAAGATGGTATTGTTCAGTACATCCCAGAGGCTGTTATAGGTCAGCGTGAAAAGAAGCTTCGATCACGTTCTATTGTGGAATATTTGATTAAATGGAGAGGTTTACCCTCTGAAGAGGCTTCTTGGAGACCTGATTCAATATTGGATGAGTATCCATACTTGAAGGATACATTGGTGGCTGAAGCCTACTGCTTTTGGAGCTAGTATTGGTGCAGACTGGTTCAGGACAGCACGTTGTTTTAGAACAGTTTTTGTCGTACTTCATTTTCAGAATTGAGCTATCTACATGAGCTTAAAGTACTCTTCAAGAGCTTCGTTTTGATATGTGGTACACTTCATTTGGACACTTCTATCAAAAGTTATGGCTGATTTGGTCCAGCAGGGACTGTTATTCCAGCAAGCTGTCTACTTTCTTCTGGAACTATTTGTTGAAGATTCTATGGCTCCAATGGCTTCTAAGGTTCTTCAAATCATGTATATAGCAGGGTCCACTTTTCGTACTTCAAACTCAGCCCTTGTAATGATAAATTCTTCACTCATTCCCTATTTGTTAAGCTGTAAAACAGAGTAGTACTCTGTTCTATCCATCTTTTCTTTAGCTCTTTCTAGTTTTGTTTTTGGGGACAAAAACTTTTGGGAAGGGATGGATTGTAAGAAGCTGGGAATACTTAGAATGTTAATAATATGCCATGTCACACTGACACTGGTATATAAGGAGAGAAGTTGTAATTTTTCACATCTTTTTGACATATCAATACAATTACAATCTTTCTCTCCCTTCTTGCTCCAAGCTTCCATGGCTTCTTCATCTTTCCTGTCTTTCTCTCTCCAATTCTAGTCTTTCTCTCTCCTCGTCACTCTATTTCTCTCTCTTCCTGCAGTCTTTCTCTCTCCTCTGCAGTCTTTCTCTCTCCTCTTCTTCTCTCCCTAGTTCTCTCTCTGACAAAAACCTCATAGGAAACAATACCGAGTTGACCTTTCATAACATGCTGAAAATGTTGTTCCATTCTAGCCAACAAAAAGGTTGTCCAATTAAGCTTAACCCCCTTGAGAATTCTGATATAGAGTCCATCAAGAGTTCTCAGGACAAGCACTTTGATGCAAGCTTGCCTAACATAAAGAGGTCCTGGAGGAATTGGCATAACTGCTTCCATAAGGGAGAGAAAATATGTGCCATCGATACTCCTAAACTAGTGATAACCTTATTCGCTCTACCAAAGGAGTAGAGGTTTCATTCTGCAAACAAGGCAAGGATCTCTGCAGTGGATAATAAATGATTGCCACTAGGCATAAGGAAAGCTACAAAAGGCGGGAATAAGGCCTCATTAATAGTACCAAGGGGGATAAACAAAACCGATGGCCATAAACCAAGCCCGAAAGCTTCTTGTAAGTCTCCATAAAAGAGTAACAAAGCTTCGCATCCATTGGAGGGAACTTCAAGGCTACAAAGAGAGGAAGACAAGCCTTGCAAATACAGTCAACATCCAAAAGAAGAGAATAATCATGGATTGGTAACTGTACATGCTGGGTTATGAGTGGAGATGTGGAAGAAGATGTCATTTAGACCACATTGGATTACCCACACACACACAAAACCAGGAAAAGAAGGAAGTATTCCTACAAAACCCACATAGACCACCATTGAGACAAATAACAAGGAAACAAAAATAATAACAAAAAACCAATAGGAGTAGACCAAACCTCCCTGAGCATTCCACATCCTACGAAAAATTTGACATGACTACACACATATGCGGGTGAAAGCTTTAGGCACCTGAAAACCTTGTAATCAAACACTCAAAAGAAAATAAAATTCCACGCATACAATGCCAGACACAATACAAAAATTAGGACTAAACCATAGACTCAAACCATCACAAATATAGACAGATAAAATCTTTGGCTCTGACCAAGAAAAAACAACCCCAATTCCTGTAAGTGTATAGCGTATACCTATAGTGCAGTGAAGTGGGTGAGTGAAATCTGGATTGGACTAGGGGCCTCTACAAATGCAATTCATTTTTAAAAATTAGATGATCTGTGGTGCAAAGTGCATGCATGCGTGACTTCGGGGGGTTCATTATTATTTACAAATTAAATATGTGTATAGCACGTGTGCACATGCACTCTGAATGGATTTTGAATTACCAAAATAAGTGGGTTGTGTTCCTTTTATAAATTAATAGCTGGTCCTTTTTACTTAGAAATTTATGAGGTGCATTTTGTTTATTTTGTGGGTGCAACAGTCAATTGATTTTTAATTACAATTATATGTGTATTACGATGCATGTGAAGGATGGAAAAAGAAAAAAACTTGGTGGTGTGTGGACACCCACAAGGTCTAATGTGCAAAATCCCACTTCCAAACAAGTCGAAGAATAGAAAAAACCTCGTATAAAAAAAACAGGTCAACCAAGTGGTAGTCGGCCTCGTGTAAGGTACAAAAAACCAAATACTGATACCAAAATAAAAAGAATGGGGATAAATGAGGATTTATCACTTGGGTGATTATGTGTTGGGGTTTTATTTAGGGTTTTATTTGTATATTTGTGTTTGTGTATTTTAAGTTGGGTTTTGTTTCCTTTTTTTGTTGGGATTTTTTCTCTATCTCTTAAATAAATAAATAAATAAATGGGAGTACCCAAATGATAACATAAATATTAGGAATATGAAAAGAATTTTATAGGAATTTTTAGTGCATTATTTAAAAAACTATTTTTGTACATTTTTTCATTGTTTTAATTTTTTTTCAAATAAATAATTTTCAATATGTTTACTGATTTTAATGTATTTTTTACTAGTCATGTTCATGATGGAAATTTGTTTAGAGTTTTCTAGAATTTGTTTCTATTTTTTCTTTTTCTTTTCGAGATTTTATTGAATTTTAATGGCATGTTGAAGTTTTTTAAATTTTCAATATATTTTAATATTTTTTGTTATTATTATTATTTTTTCAATTAATAGAAAAGTATCCAATTTTTTAATAAATTTTTATATTTTTTGTTATTTTTATTATTTTTTCATTTTATTTGATTTTTTAATGTTTTTTGACATTTTTCAATGTGTCTATGGTTTTTTTTAGAATTTAAAAATATGTCGGGAATAGGGTACCCGATCATGAACTGCATGTGGCTGCGTGTGAATGACTACAAGCTCACCACCGCATGGAAAAAACTACACCCACATCCTCACACGTGCATGACCGCTTTAGCACGAACGAAGACGCTTGAAAATGAAAACCATGCTATGAACAAGACCTTGTGGAGGCAGCACATGAACATGGCACATCGAAAAAGATGGTCACACGGTGGAGGAGGAGGAAAAACAAACACGGTTGGGGTAAGGTGAAAAAAAAAAGAAGGTTTTTTTTTCTAGTTTTAATTTTGTGTGAGGGGGTTAAGGGGTCTGGGGGGAAAAATGAATGGGAGGGGGGTTAAGAAGGTAGGGGGTAGGGTACAAGATTAAGGGTTGGGGGTGATTAATAAGGAAGGGGGATAAGAGGGTGGGGGCATGGTAGGAAGGGGGGGAATTAGGGGGCTGGGTTAAAAGAGTAAGGGTGGGGGTGTGAATGTGGGCAAGCGGGACTGTGGGGACGGGGGGGTAGGGCCTCAAGTAGGGTGGGCGGGTGGTCTTGAGAGGTGGCAGGTGTGAAAAAAGGGGCGACTGTTGGAGGCGCCAGCATCCCTGCGGCATGGCAACGGGGGATGTTCACTTCACCAGACCCTCCAGTTGGCGACACCATTTCTCTGTGGCATGGTGGCAATGCTCTGCAATGAGGTGGCGATCCTTCGTAGCGTGGTGGTAGTGCTTTGCAACGTGGCGGCAGTTCTTTGCAACGAGGGAGGGAAGAGTAGGGCGAGAGGGAGGAGAAGAGGAGGAGGGTGGGAGGAGGAGGAGGAGGAAGGAGAAGAAGAGGAGGAGGGAAAGAGGGGGGAGATGGGGGAGGAGGCGGATGGAGGAGATGGAGAAGAAGAGGAGGGGAGGAGAAGAAGGGAGGATGGTGAGAGATGGAGGGAAGAGAAGAAGATGCTGAAGGACGAGAAGAGATGGAGAAGGAGAAGACACAGGAGAGGGAGAGAGAGGGGGGGGGGGGGGGGGGGAAGGAGTCAGTGGGGACAATTGGGAAGAGGGGGAATATTGTTTTTTTTTTTGTTTGTTCGTTTTGTTTGTGTTTTTTTTAAATGAGGATCCGCCCCCCAAAGTCTCGCGCATGAACACGGGCAGGGGGTACAAAAATTGCGTTGACAGGAACAACTGATTGTGATTGAGAATCCAGATGCCTAAACACAATGTGGCGAAAGCGGGACATGTGTGTCAAAGCGAAAATCAGTCATTGGCGCGACATGTGAGGGGTGCAAATGCAAATTTAACTAGAAAATTTAATTCGGAGAGACCCATGCATCAGATCAAGATGCCATAACAAGCAAAACTAGGCAAGGTGATGGGGGAAAAGGCATGGACAATGCAGATGGTGCATTTGTGAACAAAAAGAGGTGTTCACATGGAAAAATATGAAAAATCTGACCACAAAAAATCACACAAAAATTAATTGGGCAAAATCTGTCAATAGAAACGTGATGCAGAAAGAACAAATATTGTTTTAATGAGGACATGACATGTCTATTGTGTCAGAACACAGTTCTGACAAGAATAGGACCTGTTCATGGGGAAAAACAGTCAAAACGTGATTTCGGCATAGGAAAGGCATGTTCACATGAAAAATAAAATGGGTCAAAATAGGATAGAGGAAAAAGAAAAATTGTGCAAGGGAGTAGTCCAAATAAGGCCATCTAAGTAGAGCTAAATTAGGAGGAGATAAGGGCAGGTTCACATGGAAAAAGAGCAAAAAACACACATGATAATAGCCAAAAATAGAGAAAAATTAATAACTAACAAACAATGCATCGGAATGATGAGTAGTAAAAAGGAAAAATGGAAAGGGGGGGTGTAAGTTGGGGTTGTCACATTAGATCATTGTTTCAAAGCAAAAAAGGCAAACACATCAAATTTATAAACAAGTCTTCAAAAATTTAATAGCTTAGGAATCATTGCTTAGAACTAAGGGCCATAAAAAGGAAAAATAGCCAATTTGAAGGGAAAAATAGGGCTATAAGATCATACTTTAATTTTGGCAAGCGAAAGGTGCATTCGCATGGAAAAATAGGAAAATAAAATATAAAGATAAACGGATAAGAAGGAACGGCCTCAAGGATGGGATGAAAAGAGAACATGTGAGTAGGAAAGGGAGCCCATCAGGGTAAAATCAGGACATGGTATACTTGAATGATCCAATAGGGATTTCCATGAGGGTATGCAAAACAAATGCGCAGGGACGGGTCCCCACACTTGAGAGCTTAATAGATTGGATTGACTAATCAATAGGGGCCTAACACTTGACCACGACCTATACCCACCGTACATCCCCACACTTAAAACGTGACAATTGACACTTGTAAACACAACTTGCCACATCACACTCGTTCAACATGGTAGGGACCATACAACAACACACCCAAGGAGGTAGCATTGTTGATGAAGTGTTGGTTAAATTGTCGATATGGCGAAGTATTCATCGCTCAAATCTCGGCAATCCCTCATGTTGGAATAATAGATCAGGCACTCACCCCATAACTCACATCACTCGATAGATAATAATTGAAATTAATATCTCACACCCAGTTTAGAAATCAACAAGAAGCAGGGTTCACATGAGTATGCTAGTGTGCACAGTTGTGATGGTGCATCGGTGCGTCCCAACCCATCTGGCATAGGTGCAAGAAGGAAGGTTAAGGAGCCTTGTAGTGTAGTACACCAAAATAGAGTGAGGTGTGTATTGATGATGGAGGCCCATCCCATGTGTGCATAGGGAAACAAGAATGTACCTAACTCCCATTGTCGTATTTGAACCAGTTACTTCTATTGGACAGAAGGGATACATAATTTCTCTTGTATGGGTGGGAAAAAAAGATTAACTTGAAGATAAGTTAAGGAACTTGTTTGAACTTGTTTGTCAATAGATTGCTTTGCTCTATTTTTGTGTCTGTGCTGTAAGTTATACGAACGAACCTTGTTCCCTAAAAGGCTTAATTAATGAAGCTAAGTTTAAGTGTCACACATAAATGTGGTAGGACCTAACTAGAAAACTAAAGCTATTAAGGGAAGCGGGTGGGTGGAACCCCCGATCGGTCTGTCCTATGGCAGGGTGGTCCCAGAGAACTGAGAGGCTTCTCACAAGATTTTACAATCATTCGACTCTTAGGTATTGTTAGGTTAGAATCTGAAAACATCCCTCAATCCTCACCTCTCAGTTTTGATGAAAGGGAGATCAATCACACTCAACCCCCCTCTATCTTACACTCTTATTGATGAATACAAGAGGGAAACCCGTTCCTCACACCCATTGATGTAAGTCTCATTGTCACTTGTTGTATGCCTTTGTGCGCAATTGATAGTGCGATAATGCATCCCGCCCTGTGCCGACATACAGTGTGAGAAGGAAGGCCAACAGGGAGCCTTATAGTGATGTGCATAAGAACAATGTGTGCTTTATGCATTGAGAGGCTTGTAGCATGTGTACAGTGCTCCATTCACACATCTCACCTCTCAATTGAATATAAATGGCAAGGATTGGTCACTCACCCCACCCTCTGTCTCACACTCTGTTAATAAATGTAGAGGGGGACCCATACTCATATCCCCATCCAATTAGATAATGAAAGCTCACATCACTCAAAGGATTGTCGACATAAAGATCGGTTTTGTCTGATTAATGATGTCAAGTTGTATTAGTTGATGAAGAGGCATACCAAGGGAGGTACCTAACAAGTCTGATACTTGGATTGCATATGAAAGATATTGTCCATTGTCAGAGTCAGATGAACTAATGAAGTTGTAGGATACACTACACCAAGGGAGGCGACTTTGAAACTGCATCCTAGAATATCAATGAATGATTCAACTGTCATGGATTGCAGGGTGTTGCCATCTTTTCCACAGCCAGCTTTCTCTCCAAGGGTGTGTGCCACCGTTTCTTGGAATGAGGCCTATTATGACAGGGAATTTCTTCCCTTTCTCCCATAGCATTTTTTTAAAAATATTTTGTTTTCTTTTTCCCTACTCTTAAGGGTGTTTCTACCTTTTCTCGAAGAATAGGTCGATGACAAGGACCAAAGTCCTTTTCTCCCATGACTATTATATTTTTTTTCTTTTTTTAAATTTTTAAAAGAGGAGAATGGCAAGAACAACATGTATCAGATATATCCTCGCCACCTCTGTTGGATCAAACAAAAAGAAAGCAAAGGAGGGGTGGGAGGCGATGGTGAGGGGCTAGAAGAACAAGGCCACCTCATCAGGATAAGCAGGAGGGCTATTAGGAGCAATAGGCAAAGCCTTACCGATCGAGGTGCAAGGGATAAAGGGACTATTAGTGGTGATTATCAAGATCCCTAGGGAGGGTAATACTTCTTTAGGCAATAGCCATTGATTAAGAAGGGATCATTAGAGGCATCGACTAAGGACAAAGCCATTAGGATTGACAGCAAGTACCTTATAAGGGCCCATCCATCGTTGTTGGAGCTTGCTGCCTAGAAACTTGCCAAAATAGGAGTCATAAGCAAGGACTAAATCACCTTTCTTAAACTCCTTTTGCTTGATGAAGCTATCATTATAGGCCTTTTTTCAAGCTTGTGTGGCTTCCATACACTATAGGGCCATCCTACAAGTCTCATCTAGACATTCCAAGTGCAAAAGGTGGCACTACAAGGACTCGTCATCTCCTAGGTGTTCTTTAATAACCATGTGCACAGAGGGTAACTCTATTTCAATAGGAAACACGGCCTCTGTATACCATACACCAACTGGAAAGGAGTTTGTCGTGTAGCAACCTTATGGGAGAAATATTATTCTTAATCTATTTCTTATGGATATTTTTCATAAGTTGTGACTCATTTATGAATCCAAAGGGTACCAGAGTCATTTTGTTTAACAACATGGGATCTTCTACTTCTGATACCTCTGGAACTTCTTCCTCATTTGTGCCTTCTATGAGTAGGATAGATTCTTTCACCTCACTTTCATAGTCTTCTTTTTCAATGTCATCATCATCCTCTTCAAACTCTATCTCTGCCTCTATAGGGGCTATGTAGGTAAGAGAAGAGCAGATCCTTTGTGGTATCCTCCACCTCTACTTCTGCGTTTGTCCCTCCTTTTGTCTCTATTTTTGTCTCGGTTTCTACTACAGCCATGTAACAAGGAGAACAATACATCCATACTTCTATCTTGATGTCAAAGTTGACTTCAGAAGTCATTTCAAATTCAGGCAGAAGGTATTTGCCCATTGACAAAGACTTTGCTTCTTTTAGGAGTTGGCTTATAGTGCCCACTGTCAAGGACTGTGCCTCTATTTTCTTGGGAAAGATCTATTTGACAACTTCTTTGTCTCCTGATGTGCCATATATTATCTCATTGGAAGAGTCTGTTAAGATTTCAATGGAAGTGGATTCGTTACCTTTTTGCAACTTTTTGGATATGAAAGAAAAAATACAAGCTAGGGGGGAGATAGAATGATACCTCGTGACCCATCACAAGGGCGAACTAGTTGTAATGAGAGGATTAGCGAAATTGAAACTATTCAGAGGGATTCCATTCTTTCGTGCGACAACCTAAAGAGAGCGATCCATACAACTTCAGTACCACTTTGTTGGGTCCTTTGCCTAGGGTTAGGGTTCCCTTGAACTAATCAATTTGTACTCTTGCTTCAAAAAGCCATGGTCTTCCTAGCAAAACACAGGATATGAGGTCCCATAGGAATTTGGTTTTACCACCAAATAGGTCTGCTGATAGTCTCTTCCTGCGAGGGTTGTCTTCACATATGGGAGACAGATATCCTATATGGATGGTTCTTCCCTAAACAATACAAATAGAAGGCTCCATGAATAGGTGGTTTTTGGGAACATTTAGTGGCTAAATGTCCCACTTGATGGCACTTTCCACACCATGTATTAGATCACATCACATCCCTTCCATCTCCTACAAGGCTGAATACGTTGGCGATATTAACCTTCAGTGTCTGGAGCTATTATGTAATCACATCCATCAACTCCTTCTTGATGCTTGCAATTTAATTGAATAGGTAGTCCTTCAAATTTTCTCCTCATGGAGAAGGGGCCGTAGGGTTTTGGTAAGCCTTTGTAATCATTGCATAGACTAGTTGTGTTGATTCAAAGGGTCATCTATTCTGATTCTGTTGAGACTAGGGGTTGTTAGTTCTAGTTGGTAGAATTACACCATTGTTGTTGAGTTGCCACTGGGGGGACTATTTGAGGCCATTGTTGTTATGGTTGAGCCATCATTTGAGGTACTATCGTTTGCGGTGTCCACTACTGTGGATTCAGTACACTGTACTGCAAAACTATTTGCATTTGAGGATAGGGGTAGGGAATTGTCCCTGGGACTGCATTTGGTGGATATACCATTCCTGGCATGGGAGAAGGTAAGACTTCTCTTCTTGAGGTCACCAATAGGCTTGCTTCAACTTCATCATACAGTCTTGCACCTTCCACTAGAACTTGCAAGTTGATTGGTCTTCTTAATTTTACAAACTTATGAACTTTTGGTTGTAGGCCTCTAAGGAAAACTCCCTTCTAGATACCTTCATCCAAGTAATGGTTGGTCCATCTCTTCAGTATGGATTCCATTCTAGAGACATATACTTCCACCCATTCACTAGAAGACTGACTTAGGTTCATGAACTCCTCTTGAATCCACTCTTCAAGACCTTCATGCTTGAATTTAGTGAGGAAGACCAACTTTAGGTTGTTCCATGTGCCAAAAGTTCCTACTACTTGTCTCTCATACCACTGAAACGCTGCTCCTTTGAAAGTGGCAAGAAATATCACCTCGGGGGTTTTGGCATTGTTAGCTACACATGCTAGATGGCTACATGAAGATAAGTGTCTTCATTACTCTCCCTTAAAAATGAGCAATGGGACTACATTCATTGGCCTGTCATCAATATTTTTAGGACGGATCTGACTAGGAAGGGGACCTTGAGTCACCATGGAGACTTCTGCAAAGAGTGCCGCAAGGGCATCAAAGAAGGCTTATATTGCTAGCTCATTCTCGACTTTGATTTTTTCCTTCTCTCTTCTCATGTATCTCTAGACTCGTTCTAGTGCTTGTCTCTTGATTGCGTCATTCATCAGAGAGTTAGCTCCACCCAGTTTATCTGTACTCAGCAAAACAAAATTAAAAGGGGCTTTAGTCTCTCTAGAGGACTTTCTTGCCAACATTTCTTCTACTTCCTTCTTTTCAATGTCTCTGAATTCAGCTTTCATTCCGCTACAGAGAGGAAGATATCCAATTCTAAAGAAGGTATCAAAACTCATTCTTCTGAGAATCATTGTGGTGCTGTCATCATAGTAATGCCAGCTTCTAATGGTTTCAATAGTGTGTGTTGTGAAGAACACTTTGTCTACCAACTTCCAATGGGTTACTAATTGGACAAACAATAGAAGGTTATCAATGCACCAAGCATCCCACATATCTTGCTGTTGGGCATCTATGAACAGATTCCAACTCTTTTCTTCAATGAAGGCCAAATCTCCCATGGATGGTCACTCTCTTTGTTTCTGCTCTTCAGTTTGCGCCCAAACAACTTGCCACCAAGATGCACGTCTCTATTACAGGGAGAGGAAATAGTGCAAACCACATAGAGCTTGCATCAAGATGGTAATATGTTTCCATCATTGTGAGATAAATTTTTTGTAGAAAGTGGCTTTGGCAATGAGAATTTCCAATTCTTCAATGGTAGAAGGAACTTTACAAGCATCCATTAAATTCTTCTCCTGTTAGCAATGCCATTTCCTTATTTTCAGCCCCTTATGATACCTGTTGATGGAAGTTTTCCCTAGTTGCGCACCAAAAACATGGAGCTCCAAGAGTAATACCAAGAAAATTGGGAATTTGCTACAAGAAAATATATATTGTATCATCAACAAGCATGTTTTTTATATTTTAATCAACCATAAGAAGAAAACTATACCAATCTTCATGAGCTTATTCTCCCATGGATTTATCACAATAAAACTTCAACACACTCTTCATGTTCTTCATCAAAAGAATAAGAGAACACAAAGGAATGCTCCAGTTTGAATGGAAATCATCACATAGCATTTATCTTCAATAGTTTCATATCTTTCTCTCATAATCTCTCACTCATAGATACATTGTTTTGCATAGATTTAGCTTCTCTCTCTCTCTCTCTCTCTCTCTCTCTCTCTCTCTCTCTCTCTCTCTCTCTCAATAATATAATGGGATAATGAAGAATAATCATCCATAAACCCTCTTTGGTCGTGGATAACCCTCCCAAGAGATATGTCTACTATGAAAGGTCAGTAGAGCCACTACAATGTCCTTTCATAACTCAGCAATGTCACTATCACTTCAATCTCACTCGAGTCTTTAGCAGCTACTCTTCAACTTCTTTGAGCTATTTTGAACTTATATTTATCTCTTCCCAAGGTTAAAAAAATTTAACAGGTACCTTTACCCCCAACAATGCTCTCACCTAGTTGTTGTCGCAAAACATTCAAAAGTATTCTCATGCATCAACATGGTCTATGAATTGCCAAGCCCCCAATTGCAACTAAGTCCAATAGGGCCCCCCCAAAGCCTGTGAAAGGAGTAGATGTGTCCAACGCCTTCCTAGATCCTAGCACTCCAGAGACTAGAATTTGGATAGAAGGTTTTTTCATTGCAAGTGTATTAATTGATGGAGGTTTTTTTAGTGAACATCACGAGTAACATGACGATGGAAGATTTGGGCCTGCAAGACATGCAGTCAACTCAGTAGCTTATTAGATTGGCTGATCAAAGCAAAATAAAGACTTGGCATCCTTTTTTACATCAATACCACAATTACATGAATAGATTATTGGATGGTATATCCAGTGGTAAAGCCTAACTCTTATGGAACATCTTACCCTCTATTACTCAGAAGACCATGGTTGTTTGAAGCACGAGCAAGGACATATTGGTTTAAAGGAACACTAACCCTAGGCAAGGGACCCAACAAAGTGATATTGAAGTTATATGGTTAGAACAAAGGCCATGGATCCACATCCATAGAAGTCACATATGACTCTTCTAAGAAAGTAGAGGATGGAACATCATGCATATGAGGCACTATCAAGCAAATTTTTCCAAAGAAACCTGAAGCACAATCCCTAATAGTGGACACTAAAAGCCATTTCTTGAAAGATGAAACATCATTGTAAATGGGTAAATACCTCCTACTATCGGGACTAGGAATGAATTCTAAAATTACATCTGATAGTGAGATAGAGGCATGGATGTACTACTCTCTCTATTACATGGTCACATCAAAGTCAAAGACAAAAGAAAAAGTAAAAATAGAGGGCATGTTCTTCTCTTACAGAGCCTCTACAAAAGTAGAGACAGAGCTTGAAGAGGTAGATGATGAAGTCAAAGATAAAGTTTATGAAAGCAAGGAAGAGCAAGAATCCCTTCCACTTGAAGAGAATGTCCATGAGGACAGAGCAAGGCTTCAAAGGATGAAGATCCCTCACTTTTGGATGGAATGACCATTGTTTTTTTGGGGTTCATCAATGGTCTACAATGCATGTAGAGGATGTACACATGGTTTTTTTGGGGCTCATCAATGGTCTACAATGCATGTAGGGGATGTACACAAAGTGGAAGAGACAAACAACAATCTCGTTTACATGTAGTTATTATTGACTTGCCCCACCAATTTCCAAAAGGGATAATGATGACGATGAACCATGCCAACAAGCACTAATCCCACAGCATCAAAGAACCTTAGAAGGTCCTTGTTACATTATATTATTGGATGCATCCCTAGAAGATGAATCCTCAAGCCAAGAAGTGATTATCCCACAACTCACATCAACAACAACCCTCATACCATTTTAGCATCGAGAAAGAACTTCAGAGTTACAACAGAAAGTAGAGAAAGATGACTCTAGTGGAGCATGAGAGCAATAAGCTACTCCCTTGAAGGGGTCAACGTTTATTGACTGAAGTCTAACAAGCCAGTATGGTAATGTTAGAGACGTATAAATCCCAATTATTTTTCCCTAGTCAAGATAGAGTTAGTGAAGTTTCTAAAAGTTGAATTTATATACCCAATGGCCAACAATGAATGGGTTCGCCCATCTTGTAGCAAAGAAGAATGGAAAGCTCTGTATCTGTGTGAACTTTCAAAAGTTGAATTCCAAAACAAAGAAAGATCATTTCCATATTGCCTTCACAAACCAATTTTTAGACACAATGGCAAGTCATAAACTTTATTCCTTTGTTGGATGGTTTTAGTGGACAATTAGGTACAGATTACAAAAGAAGACCAATACAAAACAATCTTCACCACAAAATGGGAGAACTATACAAAGAGGGTGATGTTGTTTGGGCTCTATAATAGTCTTGCTACCTTTCAGCAAGTCACGATGGCCATGGCTACATTCCAAAACCACCTGTATGATTTCATTGAGGTATATTTAGATTTTTTTGTGACTTCAATCTTCTTCGCAAGCATTGGGGACACTTGAAGCAATGCTTTGAGCAATGCCAAGAGTATGGGATCTCCCTCAACCTAGACTAATGCATCTTTGGAGTCTCTTCAGGTGCTATGTTGGGCCACATTGTCATAAGGAATAGCAACAGTCCCTGCCAAGATTGAAAAGATTACAGTCCTAATTGCACCAACTAATCTAAAACAATTGAGGGGTTTTCTTGGCCATGTGGGCTACTATAGGAGGTTCATCGCCCACTTTATAACAAAGGCAACCCCCTTGCACAAACTCTTGAGGAAGAATACTGAGTTCATTTGAACAAATGATTGCAAAAAAGCTTTCAACAACTTGAAGTAGTGCTTGATCAGAGCACCTATCTTGCAACCTCCTAATTGGACAAAGGAATTCCATATGCACACTGATGCATCATTTAGGGCTAGGCATAGTTCTCTATCAGAAAAAAGGCTTGTCGAAGCTAGTAGTCCAACAAATTTATTATGCAAGTCAAAAAGTCATTGATAGAGAGCGCAACTATACAATGAAAAATCTTGAGTACTTGGTGACGGTGTTTGCCTTAGAGAGCTTTTGGCATTACATTCTATCAACACATTTCAAGGTTTACGTAGATCATGAGGCTCTATCCTTCCTAATGAACAAGGCTAATGTGAAAGAAAAAATGATAACATGGCTGCTCCTACTCCAGGATTTTGATTTTGAAGTGGTCAATAAACTTGGTTGTTTTCATGTCTCCCTCAGAGTGATGAAGGGGATCAAGATGAGCCAATGTTGAGGGTTGAAATGACTTGATTTTTTAGACTAACTTTTGTTGTTTTGTAGGAGTGAATGATTGATTTTTGATTGATTTTATAAGTTGATTAGTTGGTTTAGAAGTGTTTGAGAGTGTTTTGGATAATGTTGATTAGGTTTGAGAAGCTCATGATGTTATTCAGTAGAGATATGATGTTCTGATATGTTTTGTTAATGGCATGATAGTGTCTGATTGGTTCTAATTAAGTCTGTTGAGCTTCTATTTTGCTCTATTTTCTTTCTGTAGTATGAGAGGATAGAATGATGATTGATGGAGTTTGAGAGTACTTGGAAGATTATTGAATGATTTTTTATGATTTTGAATGGTTTTAGTTGAGCTAAAGGTTTTTTGATGAGCTTCTATATGGTTCTGTTGACCGTCTGTAGAGCCTCTATTTTTGTTCTAATTCTGTTTTTTATGTCTCTATAAGTGTTATGTGGGATGAATGTGTATCTTGGGGAAGTTTTCTAACCTTGGGAAGAGATGAATGCAAGTTCAAAATAGCTCAAAGAAGTGGAAGAAGTAGCTATTGAAGACTCAAGTGAAGATTGAAGTGACTGTGACACTATTGAGTTACGAAAGGACACTGTAGTGGCTCTAGTAACCTTTCATAGTAGACATATCTCTTGGGAGGGGTATCCATGACCAAAGAGGGGCTATGGATGATTATTCTTGATTATTTTAGTATACTATTGAGAGAGAGCATGTGTGAGAGAGAAAGAGAGTGAGAGATAGCCAATTTTCCATGCAAAACAATGTATCTATGAGTGAGAGATTGTGAGAGAGACTATAAAGACTATGAACCTATTGAAGATGAATACTATGTGATGATTTTCATTCAAAGTGGAGAATTTCTTTGTGTTCTCTTATTCTTTTGATGAAGAATATGAACAATGTGTTGAAGTTTTGTTGTGATAGATCCGTGGGAGAATTGTTATATAAAATTGCATGAAGATTTGAGAATATTGGTGTTGTTTTCCCTGTTGTGGTCACATTTAATATGAAAAACATGCTTGATTATGATACAAGAAAGATTTCCTTACAGTATATTCCATATTTTCTAGGTGTTCCTCTTGGGGTTCCATGTTTTTGGTGCACAGCTGCCCTGTGGAATCCTGCCATCAATAGGCATCAGAAGAGGCTGAAAATGAAGAAAATGGCATTGCTGAGAGGAGAAGAACTCAATGGATGCTTGCAAAGTTTCTTCTACAACTAAAGTATTAGAAATCCTCATTGTCAAACCCACTTTCTACAAGAAATTTATCCCACAATGGCACAAACATATTACTATCCTGATGTCGGCTCTATGCAATAGACTATTTCCTCTCCCTATTGAAGTAACAGAGATGTGCATCTTGGTGGCAAGTTGTTTGGAAGCAAACTGAAGAGCAGAAGCAGAGAGAATGACCATCCATGGGAGATTTAGCTTCCATTGAAGAGTTTTCAGACATCATCAAGTGGGAGATTGTGAAGAAGCTTCACGAGTCGTGGTGATCAGTTGAAGTTCACAAGAACAAGAAGGAAAAGAGTTGGAATCTGTTCGTGGATACTCAACAACAAGATACATGGGATGCTGGTGCACTGACAACCTTCTGTTTGACCTTCTGTTTGTCCAATTAGCAAACCACTAGAAGCTAGTAGACATTGTGTTTTTTACAACATACACTATTGAAACCATTAGAGGTATTACTATGATAATGGCACCATAATGATCCTCAAAAGAATAAGTTTTGATACCTTCAGAATCGGAATGAAAGCTAAATTCAGAGATGTTGAAAAGAAGGAAGTAGAAGAAATGTTGGCAAGAGAGTCCTCCAAAGACTGAAGCCCCTTTTGTTTCTATTCTGTTGAGTACATATAAACTGGGTGGAGCTAACTCCCTAATAAATGATGCGATCAAGAGGCAAGCACTAGAACGAGTCCAGAGGTACATGAGAAGAGAGAAGGCAAAAATCAAAGCCGAGAACGAGCTAGCAGCACAAGCCTCCTTTAGTGCCCTTATGGCACTCTTTACAAAAGTCCCCATGGTGACTCAAGGTCCCCTTCCTAGTCAAATCTGTCCTGAAAATATTGATGACAAGCCACCGAATGTAGTCTCTATGCCCATCTTAAAGGGAGAGTACAATGAAGACCCTCATCTTCATATAGCTGAGTTAATGGTAGCATGTGTAGCTAACAATGTCAGAACCCCTGAGTTAATGGTAGCATGTGTAGCTAACAATGTCAGAACCCCTAAGTATTGGTTGGCGATATTCCCTGCCACTTTCAAAGGCGCACATGGGACAACTTAAAGTTGGCCTTCATTACTAAATGCATGCATGAAGGTTTTGAAGAGCGAATGTGAGAGGAGTTCATGAACTTAAGTCTGAACGGGTGGAAGCATGTCTCTAGAATGAAATCCATATTGAAGAGATGGACCAACCATCACTTACATGAAGGCATCCAGAAGGGAGTTTTTCTTAGAAACCTACAACCAAAAGTTCGTAAGTTTGTGGAATTGAGAAGACCAATCAACTTGCAAACTGCAGTGGAAGGTGCAAGATTGTGATCCATAGTGGATGCACCACAGAGACTGTAGTGCCTCATATGATGGTCCTATTGATTTCCCCCCTCCCACCCCCATATTACCCTTACCCCCCAATATAATTACCCCCCTCCCCCAACCCATTAATTTTCCTTCTTTCCCCCACCCATTAATTTTCCTTCCTCCACCCTTAATCTTTTAGGCCCCCCTCCCCTATTTATTCCCCCCTATACCACCTTAGTCCTCCCACACCCCCTTAGCACCCCCCGCCCCCAAACCAAAAAAATAAAAAATAAAACCCTTACCCCCACCCCTTTTTTTCTACCCTCCCCCCATATACTTTCCCCCTCCCATGCATGACCACTTGCACCATGCCATGTTCAAGTGTTGCCTCCACAAAGTCTCGTTCGCATGCAGGTTTTTCATGCTTGTGTGCGCACGACCGTGCTAACTGTCGTTAATGCACGAGGATGCGCATGCTGTTATTTTTCATGCGATGGTGAGCTTGCAACCGTTCAAACATAGTCAAACGTAGCCCGTGACCAGGTACCCTATTCTTTACATTTTTTTAATTTTCCAAAAAAACATAAAAACATTAAAAATTATCCAAAAACCATTAAACTTCAAATAAATTAGAAAATTCGTAAAAAATAACCCAAAAATTTTAAAAATTTTCTAAAATTTTAGATAATTTCCTATTAATTGAAAAATTACCAATAAAAATATAAACATATTAAAATATATACTTTAAAATAAAATATCATAAAAATTCGATAAAATCTTGAAAAAATCACCAAAAATTCCCCAAATTCCAAATAAATTTACATCGTGATTATGACCAACCAAAAATGCATAAAATTTAGAAAATATATTGAAATTTTTTTAGTTAAAAACAAAAACAACTTAAACCATGCAAAAATGCTTGAAAATTTTGAGAAAAAATACAAAAATGGTTGTTTAAATGTATAAAAATCCTACGAAATTCTTTTTCATATTTCCAATATTTGTGTTAGCATTTGGTTACTCACATTCATCTATTTATTTATTCAAAAAATAAAAAATCAAACTTAAAAAAAAAACCCAACTTAAAACACATAAACACAAATATACGGGGAAAAAAACAATAAAACAAAACCCCACCACATAATCACCCAAGTGATAAATCCTTCCTTGTCTCCGTTCTTTTTATTTTGGTATTAGTATTTGGTTTTTCATACCTTATAGCAGGTCGACTACTTCTTAGTCAATTTGTTGTTTTCGTACGAGGATTTTCTATTCATGGGCTTATTTGAAAGTGGGATTTTGCGTATCAGATCTTACGAGTATCCACACACCATCAGATTTTTTTAATTTTTTCCTCCTTTACATGCACCATAACACACATATAAGTGTAATTAAAAATCAACCAACCATTGCACCCACAAAATAAACAAAATACACCTCATAAATTTTTAATTAAAAAGAATCGATCGTTAATTTATAAAACGAACCCCACCATTGCACGAGCATATAGCATGATAACCCACTTAATTTGCTAATTTAAAATCCATTCACAGGGCATGCGCACACGTACTATGTACACATTTAATTTGTAAATAATAATGAACCCCTCGAAGTCACGTCGCATACATGCACTTTGCGCCACAGATTGTTTAGTGTTTTTAAATGAATTGCATTTGTAGAGACCCCTAGTCATATCCAATCAAGTCAGTCTAAGTAGAGGTTGGGATACGAATATGAATCACCATGCATTAATAAAAAAATTAATAATGAATTGTGATTAATTGGTCATCTAAAAAAATTGAATCATGTAGTTTGCATCCACCCACTTCATCGCACCATAGATATACGCCATACGCTTATGGGGATTGGGGTTTTTCTTGGTCAGGGACAAAGGTCTTGTCCGACTGTCTATATTTATTTTGATGGTCAGAGTCTATGGGTTTAGTCCTAATTTCTATATTATGTATGGGGTACGGTATGTGTGGCATTTTATTTCCTTTTTAAGTGTTTGATTACAGGGTTTTCGTGTGTGTGTATGTGTGCATAGAGCATAAAGCTTTCAGTCGCATATATGTGTAGATTATATTGAATTTTCCGTAGAATGTGGAATGCTTGGGCAGGTCTGGCCTAGTCCAATTAGTTTGTTGTTGTTGTTTTTGTTTCCTTGTTATCTGTCTCAGTGGTGGTACATGTGGGATTTGCAAGAATACGTTCTTCTTTTCTTGGTTTTGTGTGTATGTTGGTAATCTAGTGTGGTCTAAATGGCATCTTCTTCCACACCCCCACTTTTGATTTAGCATGTACCATTACCAATCACTTATTCTCTTCTTTTGGATGGTGATTGTATTCAAAAGGCTGACCTTCATCTCTTTGTGGCCTTGAAGTTCCCTCCAATGGATGCATAGCTATGTTACTCTTTTCTAGAGACTTATAAGAAACTTTTGGGCTTGGTTTATGGCCTAGCTATCGGCTTTGTTTATCCCCTACTACTATCAAAATGAGGCCTTGTTCTTGGCTTTTGCAACTTCCCCTATGCCTATTGGCAATAATTTATTATCCATTGTAGAGATCCTTGCCTTGTTTGCAGAAGAAAACCTCTACTTCTTTCGTAGTGAATAAAGTTATCACTCATTCAAGAGTATCAGTGGCACGTATTTCCTCTCCCTTATGGAAGCAATTATGGGAATTTCTCCATGACTGCTTTATATTAGGAAAGCTTTCATCAAAGTGTTTGTCCTGAGAACTCTTCACAGTATCTATCAGGATCCTAGAAGGGGTTAAGCTTAATTGGACAACCTTTTTGTTGGCTAAAATGGATCAACATTTTTAGCGTGTCATGAAAGGTCAACTCAGTACTATTTCCTATGGGGTCTTTCTACAAAATATCATTCAGATGGCACCTCCCTACCCGTAGAAACCTTATTATTGCATATGGTCCTAATTCTAGTACCCTCTACCCCTTGCTTGTATCAGCTAGGTCAACTTACCATATTTTGGATGTGGTTATAGTTCCATATATATCTCTTTGGCATCGTGGCCTTTGGTACATGTCTTTGAAAGGAATGAAAATGCTTATCAATTTGCAATATCTTCTATCCCTAGACTATAAGTGTTTTGAGTCTTGTGATCATTGTTTATATTGTAGGCAGATCCATAGTATGCATAAGAATTCTTGCATGAAGCACATGGGTGAGCCTTTGGCTCTTGTATATTTGGATGTATATGGTCCCATGCCACCCTATCAATTGCTAGGTGGTGTGAAGTACTTTGTCACCTTCATTGATGATTACTTACATAAGGTCTGGGGTTATCCTATTAAGAAAAAATTGGATATCTTGTCTACCTTTCAGGGTTGGCTTACTCAAGCTCGTAATTGTAACCTTGTATTTTTGAAACTCTATGTGGATGATATGCTTGTTGTTGGGAGAGCTCATGATGAGCTAGATGCCTTGAAAACTCAGATCAAGAAGAGCTTTGAGATGAAGGCCATGGGATAGGCCTACATATTCTTGGGATATGCATCACATGCATTTGCTCTAAGGGGTTCCTTTATCATAGAAGGAGTATATTTAGAACGTCCTTGACTAGTTTCATATGCAAGATGGTAAGCTTGTTGGCTATCCTCTATCTTCTCATGTGAAGGCTAGTCATCAGGCCAATAGTCCATAGACCGATGAGTAGAAGGTTGAGATAGCCAATTTCCCTTATGCATCCATAGTGGTAGTTTGATCTATGTCATTATAGCCACTCATCTTGACATAGCATTTGCAATGGAAGTTGTAGCACACTATATGGCTATACCTGGTAGACAACATTGGGATGATGTGAAGGGTATCATGAGGTACCTGAAGTGTACAATAGCTCTGTGCATATGTTATGGTGGCCAGGATATAAAAGTCATGGGATACAATAACTTTGATTATGCAGGGCATGCAAATAGTAGTAGGAAGTCCACCTTTGGCTATGTGCTTATCTTTGCTAGGGGTGTTGTTTCTTGGACATCCAAGGTGCAAAAATGCACAACTCTCTCTACTACTACTGAGGTCAAGTATGTTATAGCCATTGAGGCTTGCAAGGAGGCTCTCTAGTTATGCTGTCTGGTAGCAAACCTTGGTATGATTGATGTGGTCCCTACATTGTATCCAGATTATATAACTACTTTTTAACTAGTCAATAATCCGGTCTTCCATGCAAAGATGAAACACATTGAGGTGCATTACCTCTTCATGAGAGAGGTCATTGAAGATATCTTTGTTGACCTTATTAAGATCTCAATTGACCAAAATCCTACATATCTACTCACCAAAAGTGTGTCAGCGGATAATTTTTCCTTCCTTAGGAAGTTGATGGGTGTTGGATGAGATGACTTCTTTCATTATCCTATTATACTTATATACATTTATACTTTACCACTTGTTTCTCGTTATCTCCTCACTAGGGGCACATTCACCTTTAAGTAGAAGGTTGTTGGGGATAAAGGCGCATGTGACTAGTTGCCTATGTATTAGTTACATTGACAGTACCTACACACTTGTACATTGTAGGTGGTGGACACCCATCATTATCACTTCATTCTTTATTCTTTGAGTGACATTTGAATAAGGAAAGTCTAGTCACACATTGTGACTATTGGACTTTCCACATCTTGTGTGTCTCTCTCTCTTGCTCTTGCTCCTTCCACCATAACTCTTGCTTCCACTCGTATGCTTTTTCTCTGGGCTCACTCGCTTCAAGCGCATCAATAGTTATCAGAATATCAAATTTTCCCGGAAGGTATCCAAGTTCTTTACAAGTCATACTCTTTGATGGGTTCCACTAACTTCCCCAATTGACTAGGGAATGGGGCAATGTCCACTTTGATTTTTCCTCTTTCTTCAATCAATGGTTGCATCACTACACATTGATGACTGGTTGGAGATACATCCATCTCTTCTATCTCTTGGATCTTTGATTTTCCATCCTAGACTATCTTTATATTCTTCTGTGGCATCGGATTGTTTGCATTGTATTTTTTAATACTATGCTACTTTGTGGCTCTATTGGAAGCTTGAAATTCACAGTTTTTGTAGGTGAAATATTCTCTTTTTGAACTATTGATTCTCTTTTGTTGGCTCATGTAAATGTAGCTACTTCCGATTCTACTAGATTGGAGGCAAGCACTTGATTCTTTTATTGGTTGTTTGTGTGATATTAGGCTTGATAGGGGTTGGACGACTGAGACAGTCTTTAGCAGTGTGGCCTTCTCCTTTGTATTGGCTATAGAGGGGCTTGTAATCCATGGATCTTCTAGGGTTTGGAAAATTGGGAAGATACAACTCTTTTCTTCACATCTATAGCATTCCACTTTTGATCTCTAATGACCACCACCAGATTGTCTTTCTCTGTAACTTTGGGCAAGGAACTAGCTTGGACCAAAATTAGGGCCAAATTCTCTGGGACATCTATGTAATCATCACATAGACTAGTAAGGTTGATGTAGAGGGTCCTCTATTCTAATTTTGGTTTATAACTCCTATTGGGGATATTGGTTGTTGGTTCCAGTTGGTAGGGTTCCACTATTGTTGTTGACTTGCCATTGGGGAAACTATTTGAGGCCATTGTTATTGTGGTTGAACCATCATTAGAGGCATTGTCTGAGGCCACTATGGATTAGATGCATTGTAGGTACGACTTCTCTTTCGGAGGTCATAGACAACCTTGCTTCAACTTCATCATATAATCTTCTACCTTCTAATACAGCTTGTAGGTTGACTATTCTTCTCAACTCCATAAACTTATGAACTTTTGGTCGTAGGTCTCTAAGAAAAACTCCCTTCTAGATGTCTTTATCCAAGTTATGGTTAGTCCATCTCTTTAGTATGAATTCCATTCTAGAGGCATATGATTCCGCCCATTCTCTAGAGGATTGATTTAAATTCATGATCTCCTCCCGCATCTGCTTTTCAAAATCTTTATGCTCAAATTTAGTGAGAAACGTCACCTTCAGCTCATTGTCCCGGGAATATGCCGAAAGTTCCTACTATTTGTCTCTCATACCATTGAAATACCATGCCTTTGAAAGTGGCAGAGAATATCACCAACCAATGCTTGAGGGTTCTGGCATTGTTGGCCACACACGCTACCATGAACTTGGCTACATGAAGATCGGGGCCTTCATTGTGTTCTCCCTTAAAGATTGGCAACGAGACTACATTTGCTGGCATGTCATCAATATTTCTAGAATGGATTTAGCTAGGAAGGGAACCTTAGTTTACCATTGGGACTTCTGTGAAGAGTGCCACAAGGGGATCAAAGGAGGATTCTACTGCTAGCTTATTCTCGACTTTGATTTTTTCCTTTTCTCTTCTCACATACCTCTAGATTCATTCTAGTACTTCATCAGGGAGTTGGGCCCACCTAGCTTGTTTGTGCATAATAGAAGGGTATCAGAGAGACTTCAGTCTCTAGAGGACTCTCTTCTAAAATTTCTTCTACTTCTTTTTATTCAATGTCTTTGAATCCCACTTTCATGCCATTGCAAAGAGAAAGATATTCAGTTTTGAAGGTATCAAAATTCATTATTTAGTTTTGACAGCATCAAAATTAATTCTTATGAGGATCGTCATAGTGCCATTATCTTGGTAGTACCAACTTTGAGGGGTCTTAATGGTGTATGTTGTAACGAACACTCTATCTACCAACTTCCACTAGATTTCCAATTGGACTATCCACGCACTAAGCATGCCACATGTCTTGTTGTTGTGCATCCATGTACAAATCCTAGCTCTTTCTCTTTTTATATATGTGAACCTCCATTAACCATAGCTCTTGAAGCTTCTTTACAATATCCCACTTGATGATATTTGGAAATTATTAAATGAAGGGTGAATCTTCCATTGATACTCATCCTTTCTATTTTACTCTTCAATTTTTTGGAAGACAGTTGGCTATAGTGATACAACTTTTTGTAGCTTCAGAAGATAGTGGGATCAATCTGTTGTAGGTAGCTCGCATTAAGATAGTAATATGTTCTTACCATTGAGGAATGAACTTGTTGTAGAAAGTGGCTTTGGCAATAGGAATCTCCAATTATTCAAGGGTATCAAGGACTTTGTAAATATCCATTAAATTCTTCTTCTCTCAGTAGTGCAATTTCCTTCATTTTCAGCATCTTCAGATTCTTGTTGACGGTAGTTTTTCATGGTGGCCGCCCACCAAAAACATGGAGCCCTGAGAGGAACACCAAGAAAACAAGGAAACTACCGTAAGAAAATCTATCTTATCACACCAACAAGCTTGTTCTTTATACTTTAATCAACCACAAGAAGAAAAAGAATACCAAGAATAACAAATCTTTATGCAGCATCATATAATGAACCTCCCATGGATTTATCACAATAATTTTTCGATATATTCTTCATAAAAACCATCAAAGAATCAAATAAACACAAATAATTGCTCAACTTTGAATGAATTCATCACATAATATTCATATATCATCATCTTAATAGTCTTCATAGTCTTTCTCTCAATATCTAACATGTAAATACAATGTTTCTTCATAAAAATTGGCTCTCTCTCATATACTATCTCTCTCACTTATGCTCTCTCTGAATAGTACATCAGAATAACAAAGAATCACCATCAATAATCCTCTCTTGATCATGGATACACCTCTCAAGAGATATGTTTGATATGATGAGGTATGAGAGAAACTAAATTGACCTTTCAAGGTCACTATTGTCACTATCACTTTAGTCTGAAAATTCACTTCAAGTCTCCATTAGCTACTTTCTTTGCTTATTCGAACTCTTTTGAGCTAATATTATTCCATTTCCAAGATTAAAAACCTTCCCCAAGCTAAACATCATTCAAACAGAACACTCACAAAAGCATATAGAAGACAACATAAGATATACAAAAGATCAATAAAAGAAAGTATAAAACTATATAGCTCAAACCAAAACCAATCTAAACCATTAAAACCATCCAACACACTCTAAAAAATTCTCCAAACCACTCATCTACTATCTCAACCTCTCATAGACACACTACAAAACTAATCAGCGCATCATAACTCAATCAAAAACCATCAGAGCTTCTCAAACATTTTCAATGTAATCCAAAACAATCTAAAACATTTCCAAATCGATACAAAAACCAATCAATCAACCACAAAAGAAACCATTCAATACTAGAAAAAAAAAACTCAAAAAACAAATTAGTTCAACCCTCAACAATGTATTAGATTATGCATTTTACAACAACCTCTTGTTTGCTTTTTCATTTCTTTCTTGGTGTAGTGCTATATCTCTTTGGTCATGGCACACATGTGGCTGATGATGTTGTTGGAGGAGCTAGGGCTAAGTAGAGAAAGCAGTGTCGTGCTTGAAGATTCATTGATGAGTCCATTCTTTCTAATTTATTTTGAAATGCACATTGTCTATAATATATTGAAGTAATATGTATAACCTTGGGTACTATATTTGATGGTGTAATTTGACTTGAGTCATTCAACCACTCTACCATTCAATTGGAGTTAGCTTAATTTCAACCCTAGTATGAGCAATAATCAAATTAGTTTTTGTGAATCTACATGCTTCACTTTTATAAATCTTGGATAGCTCTCACCTTTATTAGTCTTATACTTAACTACATGGCTAGTTCAAGCACTACCATTGTCAGTGACAATTGGTTTGAACTTCAAAGGAGTTGGTACTTTGATAATGAAGCAATATCCTAAAGTTACATGGATACCTTGCATTGCTCACAATTTAAATCTATTTCTTAAGAACATTTGCAAGCTCCCATTTATTAAATAGACCCTCTTCTAGTGAAGTCACATTGTTAAGTTCATTAGAGAGTGTCAATTTACATACTCTCTCTTTAGAGCTAATTCTACATTAAAGACCTTGCAAATCTTTTGTGCCACATGATTTTCCACAATGTATTATGTGCTAAGTACATTGATTTCTATGTGACATCCAAGACCTTATTCTTGATTTTTGTGGAAGGAGTGTTTGTTTTTTGGGGGGGGGGGGGGGGGGGGGTCAGTCATACATACATAGAGTATACATATAGTGAACCTCGCTTGAACCTCATAAGAAGGACTGTGAGGCAAGCCTTTCACACGTCCAAGACCTTATTCTTAGAGATTAGGCAAAATGTCATGTTTATGGAGTATGAGACAAGCCTCTAATGCACACAAAAAGGGAGACTAAATTTCAAAAAAAAACTTTTAGACTATAAGACAAACCTATAACACAACAAAAGCATGGATCAAAATCCATTTGGATATGCATATATTATTCAATTTAATCTCAAATAATGGCGTAATATCTATTTAAGAACCATTATTTAGGTTGAATAATACTATCTAGGTTTATGTAAGCTAAGTACAAATAAGACATGCATGCTCGAGACCTCAGATAACGACCATATTTTTTAGCCTCCTTAATCTTTTTCTTTCTGTACTAAAGAATCTCCATTGATGATGATATGCACACTCTAGTCTAGAATATATAGGCACATAATCCTTTGTTATGGATGTGATGCAAATGCGACCTTATAGAGTGGGTTCACATAATTTACACTCCTTTGGAGATATTCTTGCATTCATCCATATTGGTAGCTCAAGTATGCATTCCTCCATATTCTTTGGTGCATGTGATCAAGCATAATCAAAAGAACCTAGATTGTTGTACTTCACAAGAGTAAGCTCTATCCATTTGAGGCACAACATCATAGTATCACAATGGTTGATTGAAAAAGCCAAACTTGAATGGTAATGTTAAATGACAATTAAATGTTAGTAAGATTGGTAAGGAAAGTCTTGAGAGAAAAAGTGGATTGAAATGATGCTAGGCATTTTAACTTTTAAATAGAAATAAGATCTTATTTGAAAAGCCCTTTTCACTTTAACAATGGATGTAACTAAAGAGCAATATTTATATATATGGAGAGAAATTACACTATCAAACATGTACAATGTTCTTGTGTGGATTGTATTAATGTTGAGAAAAGTGGTCGCTACAGACAGGATCTACAAGTTCATGAATATTTCCCCTTTATGAGTATTAAAAGAAATATGAACCCATGTTTCACCTTTTGCAGTCTATGAAAAATTCAAGCCTTTATGGAATTAGATTAATAAAAGATTTGACTAGGTTTTTGTACTCCTAGTCATAGTCATTGACATAGATATAGGTGGAGATAAGTTTGGATGATGATAGTAGCCATGATATTTTGCTCATTTGGAGTCTCATGAAGAACCTTGTTGATTCTTTCTTATGGGGACTTTTCTTATATCAAGTGAATTTGGAGTATGCTCACAAGAGTGTTTTTCAATCTTGGATTGATGAAATTGCTAAGTTGTTTGTGATGGGCTCACAGCTCTTGGATTTTAGTAAGTTGTATGCCATCTAATTGTTATGGCTCTATATCATAATGAATTTGCATGTGTGGTTCATGGAGATCCTCTTTTTGCCCACCTACACAATGATATGGACTAGGTTAAGCATTTATGCAACTTTTTGCACTTGAATTGCATGAGGCTCCTCTTCTCTACTGGAGTATCATATTTGTTGAATATCGAGCACTTTTCTCACTAAATTATAGTGCATATCATGCATAACAATCTTCAAAGAATATCTCCCAGATTGCTAGTGTGCATTCTAAAAGGATATTTGGACAAACACTACCTTTGGAGATGTATAAACCAACCATAAGGACAACACTAGCTTAAGAGATGCATAAACCAACCATAAGGACAAACACAAACTTTGGAGATGCATAAACCAACTATAAGGTTAAACACTCGCTAGGGCGATAGTAGTACTAAAGGTGAACAAGAAAAATGTATGATGTGTGGTAAGGAACGACAGCAAACGCCGGCCAGAGTTTTGATGAAACTCTTGAGAGAGAGAGAGAGAGAGAGAGAGAGAGCGCTAGCTATAACCAGTTGCTTCGTCCTCGTTCTTCTTTATCAGCAGCATCATCATCATCTTCTACGCTTGTGCTTAGATCGTTCGTGATGATGATGGTGAGGCGGAGGGAGGAGCTCGGGATGGCGAGTGCATCTAATGTGCTTACATCTTGCCGCATGGCAGTGGCGCTAATCCTGTTTATAAGCCTGGTTGCTGATCGTGATCATGGGACGGTGGAGGGCCTTGTCCACCATCATGTGAGGAGGCTTCACGTACTGCGGCGCTACATGTCGTCGTCGTCGTCCTCCGATGACGATTTACTGCAGAGCAATCCTCTCTGGATAAATCAAACCGTCGATCACTTCACTCCTGAGGTTTCTCTCTCTCTCTCTCTCTCTCTCTCTCTCTCTCTCTCTCTCTCTTTTTCTCTCTCTCATACACACACGGGTGTGAGTGATTGTGCCTGTGAGCGTGCGAGGGAGGATGAGTGAGTGAGTGTGTCTGTGCAATTCACTTTGCCTATGGTTGGATCATTACATCTAGTGTTGTACCTTTTGTGTGTATGTCAAACACTTAATGATCTATAAGCTTTATGTTTAAACACTTTTCTTTTAGTATCAACGGTCATTATTGTCTTTTCTTTAACGTTAACTACACACCAAATGGCACACACCCACTTTGCAAATGTCAACCGATCAAAGTATACTTTAGAGGTTGGGCGTTTACAGTTTTTTACACATTGAAGAGGACATGACCTACTGTTTACCTACTAAACAGGTGAACTACCCACTCACTTTTGGATGGGGAGTCTCCAAGGCTTAGCTCGTAAAGTGATGGACACGGGTGCACTTTTTTGCATTTGCAACCAATCAAAAAAATAAGAAACATATGATTTTTTACCTTTTTTGCAAAATGTGTCCTTTGGGTTTGTAAAGGCTTTTACAAAATATGTTCTTTTACAAAACAAGCTGGGCCCATGTCCATGCCTAGTTTCCAAAATTGCATGCCCACAGTTTGGGCAGGGTTTGGGTGTTTGTCAGTTGGTGTGTAACCAGCCTAAGTATTAGATGCCTTGGAAAATTCCCATTGTCTCTAACTTTTAATCTTGATATTTCTAGATATTAGTTAACAAGTTTTCTCATGATTTTTTTAATACTACAACACAAGAGCATTGAGATCCAAAAGCCATGTATAGCACCCACAAGTTGGGGTATATTAAAGCTTACTCAATGCTTGAGGGGGGGCTTGAAGAGCTTTTGAAACTACACTATATTGCTTTATAGTTCTCCAAATCATCTTGACATCCTTGAAGCACCTATCAAAAGCATAATCAATATCTTCTCTCCTAAATCTAGCCCCTCCATGGACGGTGACATTTCTATTACCCAAACTCTTTTACGAACTATGGTTGTGGTTACAACCCTCAACTTCTAGGATTTCATAGTCATTTCTCATCATCTCTACAAGAATTGCAACATAAAATCCAAAATACTTAACTAGAAAGAAAAAGAGATGGCTAAAAAAGATCTTTTGAAGGTGACCTTTAAGAGAAACTAATTTGTCATACAAAAAATGACATGATAGGTGCTCATGTGGTTGTGGGCATGCCTAATCATGTTTACACACATATCCTTATGTGTGCATGCATAATCCAGATTCAGAAGAATCATATATGATATAATTAGTATCTCTCAAAGTCATGTATTTTATTGAATTAGGAACCTTGCTAGAAAAAATATGATATTTTGTATTGAACTATCTTTACAGTATACCATTTGATCTCAAATGCAAGTTATACCCTATACTGGTTGAATTATTTTTACATTCTACCATTTGGTCTCAAATGTAAATTCTTTGCATATGAAAACAATCATAATTTGGCTTGTAATATGCTTAATAAGAAATAATGATAAGTGAATATAACACTAAATCAATTTATTCCAAAGAAATCATTTTGAGGCTAGAAAAAAGCCAATTCAAAGTTAGATGTTTAACGACTTGTGTAATCTTTCAATTACGAGAGAGATTACGAGAGAGAGAGAGAGAGAGAGAGAGAGAGAGAGAGAGAGAGAGAGAGAGAGAGAGAGAGAGAGAGAGAGAGAGAGAGAGAGAGAGAGAGAGAGAGAGAGAGAGAGAGAGAGAGAGAGAGAGAGAGAGAGAGAGAGAGAGAGAGAGAGAGAGAGAGAGAGAGAAGCATTAATTTGAATGCACTACTTAATGTAGCTATTGTTTATTTTTCTTGTAACATAGGACACACGAATGTTTTCTCAACGATACTATGAGTATTTGGACTACTTTGTTGACCCTAAAGGACCTATATTTCTTGAGATATGTGGAGAGTACACATGTGATGGCATTTATAATGATTATTACACAGTAAGTATATTTTCAATTTGTTAATGAGTTCCTTGCAAGAGCTTCCCATTGCATTTCTCAGTGAAGCTCTATTAAAAGAGTCCATATGGGAAGGGATGAACATTCAATGTGATCTATAACACATTCTACTAATGACTATTATTATGTTACTTTAGGTTCTTGCAAAAACTGTGGGAGCTGCAATAGTTACATTGGAACATCGTTATTATGGACAAAGCATCCCAACCCCAAACTTAAGTACTAAAAATTTAAAGTATCTGACTTCAAAGCAAGCACTCTTTGATTTGGCATACTTTCGCAAATATTATCAGGTAAAAGATTTAATATCTACTTAATGCACACAAAAGTTGATGGTTTAACTTTTAACATGCTCAATAATGGTTGTTGTTTCAAAGTTTAATCGTCTATGTTTACAAACTAAAATGATAAAGAAAGAAATTTGATTATGCATTGGTTTGTTAAGTTTGGTTTTAATAATTTATAATATTGGTGATATTTAAGGTTTTGAAAGGTGTTACATACTCATCATTTTGGAAAGTCTTGGAGAATACAACTCCCTATTTTTTAAAAGGTTTATTTAGAGAAAGAAAGTGGGGTGCATGGAGACCCTCAACAAGCTTTTGTCAAGTCTCCTTATGTATAGTACTATTAGAAATATCAAATACTAGCTTCTAAATCAAAGTATAGAAAACCATTTCACAATGTGCATCTAAGTAAGATAATAATTGAACCAATAAAAACTTAGGAGTGAATTTTCACTACATGCCTATTTTTTGCAACTTTATTGAAGTTGAGCTACTTTTTTGGCTTAATATCCAAATGTACAAGCCTAAAATGCAAAAAAAATATTTCAATTAAAATTTCACCCTAAAACACTTTTAAAATCAAAGATATTTTACATAACATTGCCCAACATTGCAAATTTTTGGTGTTTAATCAACAAAAAAGTTCGACCTTCTATTTTTACCCTACCTAAATACTACCAAAATACCACCTCTAATCTAGATATAAAGTAGCCACCATGTTCCTTAGCCTCATCACCTTTCACATAGTCAACTAGTAATCTAAGTTTGAAGCTTCTCCATCTAGTTGATCAGATCTCTCATGCACCAATACAAAACTGGTATTGTTAATAAGCTAGTGATAATATGTGTTTGAATATGTCACAAAGTTGTATAATTTCTCCAAAAGATGGAAAAAGAAGTGCTAGAAAATGGCAACTTATCAAAGATCTCTATAGTAATAGTGACATTGAAACAAAAGTTGCTATAAGAAATGCAAACTTGACTCCTTTGAAAGATGCAAAGTACAAGTCTTGATGCTTACATAATTAAATAATGCTACACCCCAAAATGCATGGGTAGAAAGTAAACAGTGTTTCCCTATTTGAGAAATAAAGCCACAAGAATTGACATGAATTTTGAAGATGTCAAATAGACGATGGAAGGCTATTATGCTAAGAACATAGATCCACATTAAGTTATTTGTTGAGTAGGTGATAGATGGTGTAGCAAATGAGGGTGGGAAAAATCAAGGACTTATGATTTTAGAATCCAAGTTGGATTTGTATGGCCATAATATTAATAAAAAAATTTAGACAGTATTACCAAATATATTTTAAACTTCAACTTCACTTGAGGGACTAACTTACTAAAAAGAGATTCAAAGACATTGCTTTTATAGTTGATATTCTCATTGAAAAGATAATATGCCAAATAAGTATGCTAATATGTCAAATAAGTATGCTAATATGTTATATTATGTGGCATACTTAGAGATCTAAATTAAGTTGCACTTAGCTCTAATGTTGATAAAATATAGAAATATTTTGTGTAACTTGAAAGTCTACTTGAGAATGTAAACTAATTGATCATACTCAAAGATTTACTAGGCTTTTTGCAAAGTTAAGTTGCACTTAGCTCTAATGATGATAAAATATCCCATCTAACTTGCAAGTTTCTTTGAGAGCTTAAAGTTGTTAATCCAAATCTAGCTTAGCTAGTTAGCTTAAAAATTGAAGTCATAAAATAAATCAATCATAAGTATACTTAACTTACTATTACTTGAATTGAGAATCATTTGATCTAATCTTTAAAGTACTTCCAATGAGACAAACCTATTCTTTTGTGGTATGTTAAGTACAACAATGGCCTTTGTAGATAGGATAATTCTATCACACTATATATATAATCCATTCTTGATAGGTTTATCTCTATATATTACGGGCCCAATTTGTTGATATGACAATTCTTATAATCTACAATATGAATAATCATGTTTTATATAGAGCTCTATTGCCATAATGTGAGTTAGGTAGGTCATGGGGACCAAATGGTTACCAACAAGTTGCTTGGTGGTAGCATCTAAATATTGGTAGTTTATATCGATGAAGCTAAAAGTAACATGGAAAGAACTTCTATATAGTAACAACATGGAAACATTGTTATAAGATCATACTTAGTTAGAAACATACAAAAAGCTACAATACCAAGAAAAGTGTGTTCTCAATGGGGTTGTGCTTAGCTTGATGTTAAGCCTTAAGCTTTATTTTGAACCTAAACTCTCTTAAAGAAAGAGGGTATCACTTCAAGAAGGCACTACATAGGTGAGATAAAAAATAAGAAAGGGAGAAAACCAAATCTTGAAACAACTCTTGAGTCTCTTAATTCAAACTTTGGACGAGTGAGATATGACAAATCTATATTTTTCCTTCTTTTACAATTTTGTGTGTGATCTTGTTGCTCAAAATAGTGATGTGTATTTTTAGATTTTTTTTTGGATTGATTGCCTTTCTTTATATAATTGTTGCAAAGTCCTACCTGCTATAAACAACCAATGTGTGTGTGCCAAAAGTTCACTACTCCTAAGATATCTCTCACGTGAGAAAATTTTATAATATTTTAATATAGTGGCATGCATATTGACTCCCCCTTTGATGCATATTGGAGCACATAGGTGAGAAGTAGCTTCTTGAAATTAAGATATCTCAATGTCTCATATATGTAGTATGTTCCATCTATATCAAGCCTTTACATCTCTATGCACCACATGTACTACATACATCATCTCATCATGGAATAGTATATCTACTACTCCAAATCCTTTGGCCCCTTGGAAGTTTGTGATTGTGCTAAGAAAATCATATTTTTTATCTATATCCATGTATGAACTTAAATAGCTCCATGTGCATTGGTGTGTCTTATATATTTGTTTAAAAATCAGATCTGTTATTTAGTTAGTACATCATTCCCTTTATTAATTAAAAAACATTTCCACTTTTTACATATTCCTTTATTTCAAATACCTAATCTATGCATAGCTATGAAACATAAGGTTGTACATTCTTTTTTAGCCCACATGACACACTCTCTCATCTAGTTAGGAATGCATATCTATGAAACATAAGGTTATATTTCCAATTAGGATATTTTTGCTTTAATCTTGAAAAATGTATAAGACTACATTTTTGGGAGGGGAGGGATGAAATTAAGATCTCTACATGTGTTTGATCATAAAATTGTAGTGAATCTTTAAAATTCAATACATGGGATATAGAAGTTGCATTGCATAACCTAAGGAATACATAGAGGAACTTTAGGGCCTAGATAAAATATTCATGGAATTTATGGTGACTCCTAGTCAATGTCTTAAAAAACTTTACCAAAACATGCTGAATCTTCCTTCAAAGTTTCTCTATTGAGCCTACTCACCTTTGAGCCCTAATATTGACCTTTTGAGAAACATACCCAATTGGGTATTATTTGTCTCACCAAAGTCATCCCTTAAAGGAGGGGATTTGAAGACATAAAGAGATCATTTTATCCATGAACCATGTTTTATCCTTGTGAAACTTAAGATTTCTTAATAGTGCACTCCTAATGATTGCATTTAAAACTCTTCTAAGTAATGCCTACAATCTTTGTATTATATAAAGCATGGAGTCCAAGAAATGAGACTTACAAGGTTTCATTCATTCAAGTCCATTTCTTCGTGGTACCTCCTTTAGTGAGAAACTAACACTCTAGTATAGACTAGAGAATCAATAAACATTCCCTCCATTGAGTAAAGGTTAAGACCTCTCCTCCCATAAGTATCAAATTATATTTGGTAAAACCCTTGTTTGTGAACATTGAATATTGTAGTCTATATGTTGAGTTCAACTAGTTCTAAACTCATCACGAAGTGGTAACATGGATATGAAAAACTTAAAAAATCCATGGGCTCAAAAGTGATAGTATTTGTGACATATATCATTTAAAGGACAAGGTGACTTGATCCTAAGGTAGTTGCTTTTTGTATGAGACAATTTTTATTTATTTAACTTGTAGATACATAGGAGATGCATTTACACAAAATAATCTAAACAGGGTGGTTAGATTTAAAGGGAATAAAGTGTACATACATAGACAATGATTTAAAGTTCATCTTCTACATTAACGGGCATTAGAATTACCTTAAATATATGTTTCCCAAACTATTTTATGGTGGCACATAGTTGATCTACTTCTCCATTTTCATTGTCTAAGTGCTTATCTATTGTAATATGTACTATACATTTTCCTCATGTCTCCTTATGCACTCTTTTTCCTTACATGTGAATAGACATTATTGTTAGATTTCAAAGTGATGTGTTGTGAGTGACATTTACCTATATATAGTATTACTAAATCATTCACAAAGTTGGTACACATATAGTCTTATTGAATCATTTACCTATACATAGTCTCATTGAATCATTTACAAAGTTATTGCACATATTGAAGTTATTGTTTTTTTCTCACAAGTTGTCTTTTAATTAGGAGCTTCGTAACTTATGCATTTTTGTTATCAGGATCAAATAATTAAAAGATACAATCTTACTGAGGACTTTGAAAATCCTTGGATAGTTCTAGGAGGATCTTATCCAGGTGCCCTAAGTGCTTGGTTTAGACTCAAGTTTCCGCATTTGGTCCATGGAAGCATAGCAAGCTCAGCTGTGGTTAATGCGATCGAGAACTATCAAGAATATTCTATACAGGTAAAGAAAAGCCCTTTCCATACCAAAAAGTTAGATTGGTAACAACAATTATCCAAACCTAATACGTTAATAGTCATCAAATAATGTCTTCTACGTCTGTGCATGTATGTCTATGTATAGGAGTATGAAGATCTCTCAATTGCATGCATGCATGCAAGCATGTTGTGTGCATATGTGTGTGTGCGTGCATGTTGCACACTTATACATGCACATGGTAGGTGCATGCATGCATTTTAATGATAAGGACTAAACATGATTAGCAAGTATATGATGATATCAAGATGTAGATGTATTGTGAATTAAGTTTAGAACTAGGAATTGTTTGGTAGTAGGAACTATCCATATAGTGCATAGTAAATTTTCCTCTAAGTGAATAGAGTGCCTTGATCACTCATAACTTCCTTAGAATGATAAGTTCATAAGGAGAAATATTTTGTTGAAATAGAACAGCTTGACAAAACCTACAACTAGGCTATAGTCAATAGGTTCTTGTCTTAGGAGTATAATATTAGAAAAACTTGAAAATTTTATAATAAAATACAATAAAAGGAAATTGTTTTTGAATAACTTATCTTCTAGATAAGCATAAGGGACATCAAATAATGGGTGAAAGTATAAAGTCATGACTTTTTATATAAGTGATACATTTTTGCAAGTTTAATAATGCTAAATACATCAAAAGAGGAGAAACGCCTAGAGTAAATATCATCGCACTTGAGTACATAACACAAGCATTTATGATTTAGAATTTTCTAAAACTAATTTCTAGGGAATTTGAAATTATGTCATTGACTCAAATGAATAACATTGGCATGGAGTCACATTATCAAGGACTTGATCAAATGTACCTTAATATTGACACCTTAACCTATTTAAAGATCATCAAGTTTCTCGATAAAGTCTATTTATGCAACAACTAGGTTACAATGCTTTCATAATAGGATGCCACCAAAAGTGAAGTCATAGTAATAATTGAATGATTCAAAATACCCTAAGTAGGAATAACTACCTTTTGCTTATCTCATAATGTGATGTAGTAATTTCAAATATCTTTTAAAATAATTATGAAACTATTGCCAATTATCTCTTACATGTTATCGCTATGTAGATATGGCTTACATAAAGAATTGTAAGAAAATTTTTGAGAGTGATACTAAAAACAAAATAAAGTGAACTCACTAGCAAACTTCAAAATGAAAACTCAACTATGAATATACGTCTTTCTATCTCTCCTTAAGGACATATGATGCCCAAAGTAGGACAATATACCCAAAACTAGTGATAAACTACAAACCATACATGAAGACTATAATCATTAGATCATGGAGTATAGGATACTTAACCCAATAATAACCAATTGATCAGATTTGGTAGCTTTGTACATTTATAGGAATTAAAGATTGTTGGACTTCCCTTTAGCCTGATGAGATAGAAAAGAAGCCTGTAAAGGCCTAGTAGGCTTTCTGAAAAGCCTAGCATGCTATGTTCATTAGAAGTTACCATGCTAATATCTAACTTGTTATTTTAGTATAGACTAGTCCTAACATTATTACAGTGAAGCCCCAACTTAAACATGCAAAATTATAAACGATTTGTTGTTACCTGTTTCACATAATCATAATATTTGGTAATGTCACAATACAAATAAGTCTATCTTTAGGCTTTTGATTCAACTCAACCTAAACCATGGTAATGTCACAACACAAACAAATCTAGCTTTACACTTTTGATTCACCTCATAATATAGCGATGTGCTTACGAGGTTATATATGTTCGAATGATATGCACGATTTGTTGTTACCTGTTTCACATAATCATAATATTTGGTAATGTCACAATACAAATAAGTCTATCTTTAGGCTTTTGATTCAACTCAACCTAAACCATGGTAATGTCACAACACAAACAAATCTAGCTTTACACTTTTGATTCACCTCATAATATAGCGATGTGCTTACGAGGTTATATATGTTCGAATGATATGCATAAATGGATTGCAACAAGGATAACTAAAAAATAAATTTACTCACTATTATAAATCGTAAGATTCCTTGGAATCAAGTTGACTAAAGGATGTGTCATTTCCTTACTATTGGGAAGATTAGAAAAATACATGGGAGAAATCATTTGATATTATTTGTCATTTGGAATTCTTACAAATCCTTAATTATTGATGAGACAATTTACATATATACTTGGATTTTTGTTTTGATGCATCAAAAGCTAGCCCCCACTAAATTTAGATTATGAAAGATATCTATCTAGGCTAGTCTAGACTACTAAAAATTATTATTGTCATTGGTTTGGGAGGCCTCAAACCTCCAAAAGGCCTCTCGGACCTATGCCGTGCTCCAAGCCTACCTAAATTTGAAATATAGTGAAGACAATTTTCCCTCACGTCTCTCCTCTCTAGGATCTCTCTCTCTCAGAGTTCTTTTTTCCTCTCTCTACCCACTTTTGTTTTTGTTCTTCCCTCCTGTCTTAGAATGAACCCCCCTCTCTCTCTCTCTCCACTTCTCTTTGCATGCTTACCTCCCTCTCTTTGTGCAAATGGCCTACTTTCTACGATATAAGGAGCTCTCTCTCTCTCTCTCTCCACTTCCTTTTTTATTCTCTCCTCCTGTCTCAAAATGAACCATGCTCTCTGTCTGTCTCTGTCTCTGCCTCTCTCTCTCTCTCTCTCAACTTCTTTTTGCGTGCTCTCCTCCCCCCTCTGTTCAAACGGCATGCTTTCTGCAATATAAGGAGCCCTCTCTCTCTCTCTCTCTCCTGCATTTAGGTGAAAGTAAGCTAGGGCCAAGATGTCTATTCAATCACTGAACAAAGGGAGAGGTGTTGTAGCTCTGATGTCCTCTCTCTCTCTCTCTCTCTCTCTCCGACACGCAATGAGAAAGTAAATGAGTAGGGCTATAGGTTTAGTCTCACGGAATGCTAACGGAAGGGTAGTCTAGCAGCGGAGCTCCAATGATAGTGGGGGTGGGGAGAGGTAGGCCTCTTTCTTTTTTCTTTTTGAATTGGAGAGCAAGAGCATCTCTCTCTCTCTCTCTCTCTCTCTCTCTCTCAATCTATGTTTAACAATAATAGGGGTGGGTGGAAGAGCAAGCATATGCGCGCGCGCGCGCACGCGCACACACACACACACACTCTCTCTCAGGACGATGATGGAGGCGGTGAATACGAGCACAGAAAATGAGGCAGCGACATGGGTGATATATGTGGGCAGACATGCGTCTCTCACTCACTCACTCTCTCTCTAAGCAGGGTTGGCACTTGCTCTCTCAACTAAGTGGGCGATAGAATTGTGGCTCAATTGGGATGCAGTGGCAATTGGCTACAGAAGCGATGGAGTAGCGGATAGTGGGCTATAGGAGCAGCCGTGCAATGGTAGTGGGTGGCAGTGAGTTGGTATGCAACGGGCATAAGCAACAATGGCGTGTAGGAGGGGAAAGAGAGACAGAGAGAGAGGGAGGGGGGCGAGGAAGGAAGAAGAAGAAGAAGAAAAGGGGAAAGAGAGAGAAGAAGAAGAAGAAAAGAGAGGAGTGAGTGATAAAAGGACAGAGAGATATTATGTTTTATTATAATTAAAAAGCACGAGATAGAGAGAGAGAGAGGAGAAGAGGAGAGATAAAAGGGGGGAGAGAGAGTGAGAGAGGAGGAGAGAGAGAGAAGGGGAGAAAGAAAGAAAGAAGAATAAGAGAAATAAAAAGGAAGGGAGAGAGAGAGAGAGGAGGAAGAAGAGAAATAAAAGGGTAGAGAGAGAGAGACGAGGATCAAGAGAAGGGGGTAGAGAGAAGAGAGAGAGAGAAGAAGAATAAAATGAAAAGAGGGGAGAGAAGTAAAAAGGGAAGAGAGAGAGAGAAAAGAAGAAAAGAGGGGACATAAATAAAATTGAGAGAGAGGGGAGAAGAAAAGAAGAAAATAGAGGGAAGAGAGAGGAGGAGGAGAATAAGAAAAAGAGAAATAAAAAGGGAGTGAGGGAGAAGAGAAGAAACAAGAGGAGAGAGATGGAGGGGGTAGGACAGAGAGAGAAGAGAGGAGAGAGAAAACAAAAAAGATATGTGGAAGAGAGGGAAAAAAAAAGGGGAGAGAGAAGAGAAATAAAGAGGAGAGAAATGAAAACAAAAAAGAGAGGAGAGAGAAAAGAAAATAGGAGAGAAGAAGAAAAGGGGAGAGAGGGGGAAGAGAAAACAAAAAAGACAAGGTGAAAAGAGAGAGAGAAAGGAAGAGGGAGAGAAAAAAACAGAGAAGAGAGAGAAGAAGAAGAAAAAAGAGGAGATAAATAAAAGGGAGAGATAAAGGAATAAAGAGGAGAGAAATGAAAACAAAAATGGGAGGAGAGAGAGAAATGAAAAAAGGAGAGAGAGAGAGAGAGAGAGAGAGAGAGGGGGGGGGGAAGAAGAATAAGAGGAGAAATAAGAGGGGAGAAACAAAAAAAGACACAAAGGAGGAAAGAGAGAGAGAGGGAGGGAGAGGAAAAAAAGAGAGGAGAGAGAGAAGAAGAAAAAAGAGGAGAGAAAAAAAAGGAAAGAGAAATAAAGAGGAGATAAATGAAAACAAAATAGAGGAGAGACAAAAGAAAGAAGAGAAGAGAGAAGAAGAAGAAGAGAAGAGCTCAGGGATGAAGTGATGGAAGCAAAATTGCCATACATGGAAACTTTCGTTTCCTTGCAAGTTTAGTTCGTGGGCAGCTTTGCACGAAGCGTCCTAGTATTACTTGCATGCAAAGTTGGTGGCAGTGGTAGTATATATATGTATGTATGTATGTATGTATGTATGTATGTATACATACATACATATAAAAGGAAGTGAAGTTGAGGAAAGTGAAATACAATGTGTGGGGGAAGACAATGAGAAAAGTGATTGGTTATTAACAAACTTATAAATCAATAGCACAATAGCATAATAGCTTTATCTCACTCTATCGATATGAAAGCCACAAAATATTTTTAATAGATAGAAAATTTGAAGGAAAGTCTTTCTAGGTATACATGAAATAATTTTTTAAAATTTTAAGGTATATACCTTGTTTGGGGTCATATTTGTAGTCCTTCCAAAAACACATGACATAGGCATAACATGCCCTTGTTGAGCCAAAGTTATTAAGGTTAGCACATTGATATTTAAGGATATATATGAAAAAAATTGGCTTTTCCTTAGAGTATTGCCACATGCTTAGTCCGTATTTGCACCAAACGTAAAGGTGGTTACATATTTAGTAAGTGGGAAAGAAAAAAGGCATGTCACACCTTGCATACTTTACTTATTTGACATGTAAAAGGTTTACTAGGTCCGCACGTGACCTCCCTCTTAGGTAAATACTAAACTTATGAATATTTGGGGCATTTCTTTTGTGGTTTTAAAGTTTTTTTTTTTGGTTACCTTCCTAAACCTCAAAGAGATTGGTGATGACAATCATTACTCTTAAATGTAAAGCTTGCCTTGAATACTTTGTACACTTTTGAACCTCCTTTTTCATTCAATGTTTTTAAAGTAATTTCCTCATCTTTGCAACTTTCTACTTATGCATTTGCTTTTACTATTTCATATCCTTTTATGCATACTTTTTATAATGCATGTAAATTAATATTTTAGAAAGAAATAGTTACATTGCCATATAGGCACCATTCAAGGCAGTCATCCTAGCACTTCTAAGTCTTCCTAAGCTTCTTATGAAAGACCCTAATGGTGCTGCAATTGACTTTGAGACCCTTCAAAATAGTTAGTACTTCATCTCTACTCTTGGCCCAACACAATTTTTAGTGTTAACCAATTTGATCCTTACAAAAAGGTGATCATTTCATTTCTTCCACATCCATATGATCAACAAAATGTCATCCACAATCCATATCTTCAATGTTTCTTTATACATCAATCCTTTTTAAGCCAAAAAGCACTAGTTTGATGTCAATTTTCTTAGCAAAGTCTTCTCTTCGCTTCAACTTGCCTCGAAACCACTTTCACTTCTTTGTAATTCTAGAAAAGATGAGGAATATTTCCTCCTCTATTTTGCAAAAAACACATAGACCTTCATTGATTTTCCCACTCTATCCTTAGTGGGATGTTTATTGATTACAACTTTTATGATGTCAAATTGAGTTTATAGGATGAGGTGGCTTTTCAAACATGCTCAGATATCCTCATGTTCTTTTCTTGGATGGGGGATACCATTTCTTGAAGAATATACTAAACTTCTCTATGTGGCTAAGGTCCTTCTAGAAATATCCTTTCTTCTTTTACTCCAAACTAGCTTTCTTATGGGTGCCACCATTTGATTTGGCTATGTTGTTACATACTATCTTAACCCAAGGCCATTCTTGTTGTTCCTTATCTACAATCTATCACACAAATCCTAGTTCTCTCTCTATAAGCTAGAATTTGGTTCTTATGTACTTAGCCTCAACAAACTCCATAATGTTTGGGTGCCAAATGCCCATCCATATTAAGAGCCCCTTTAACTCCAGTTGTTTAAATATCGATCAAATTTCTCCCATAAAACAATATGATGGGCCAAAAATGTGCTCAAAGACATAGATAACAAGCTTGAGGGAGGCAGGGCATTGCTCATAAATATGCAATCATACCACGTGAATTCAAAATAAGGGATTTTTCAAATGTCATTTTTGCCCAATTTTTATATATAGAAGGGTGCCATATAAAGAGTTATTCACAGATCTAGTAGAAAAGGGGTATGTTTTATTTAGGGAAAAATCATAGATAAGGGTATTTTTAAATAGGCCTTGAATGCAGGTGATATAGAAGATTTATATATAGTAAACCCCTCAAGATAACATGTAGTGACTTATGAATCTCCCCATTTTTCTTGCACCTTGATCCACATTGTGCTCTTCAAAACTCCCCTAAGTTCTTGTCATGTTGTTGTGTATCTTTAACCAACTTGTGATTCTAGGATTGTAATCCTTTTTATAGAATATCTATGAATTCCAATCCCATTAAGTCTCTTTTTTTCATCTTATCTTTTCTAGCCAAGATTTAATGATCAAAGCCCAAGGTTGCTTATAGTCAACTCACTTGAATAGAGAAAACAAAATTATTTGAGACTTTTGCACAAGCCAAGGCACATCCAACCCACCTTGTTCTCTTTGCACCATTACAAATTACCATCATATTGACTCCTTGATCCTTAGCTAGGTAGACACACTAAAATTTAATAGTATTTCCCCAAAAAACAAAGATTGGTATCACACTATCTTCGACACTACCCACTCTCCTTTCAAAGTTGAGTGGTTGTCCTTTCTTGAATAGTATTATGTCCATTGCCTAATTCTCCATCTAGGTCACTCTTTATTTCATGGTTGTATCCACTCCCAACTTGCAACCAAGCTACTTGAAGATCTCTCTTGAGCCAATGGCCCTAAAGTATAGTAATCATGAGTTGGGCTCTTTCAAGCTTAAAAAGGCTAGTTTCGCCTTGTTGATGCTTACCATGAATCCCAATGTTGCAAAATGCTAATTATATATCTTTAGTAGGGCCTCCATTAGTTTCTTTTTTCCCTCCACTACTTTGGAGTTATCATTGGCAATGAATTGAGATAGAACACATTGAACTTTACTTTTAGGTGTCCTCCACATTGTAACATGCCTATCTAACAAATCCAAATGGCACGTATTGTTAGTAGTTTGTGAATAAGTGATCAAGGCAAATACCATTTAGAACCCTTTAGAATAACCAAATATTTGTAACCTTGAACTGCTTAACTCTACCTTGTAGGGGAAGCTCTGCCTCATCCCCACAAGGATAAACCTGAAACTGGGTCTAAATCAATAGTACAATCTCTTATTAGTATTTTCTCGTGTCAGTTTTTGAGATTACTTCATTTCTATTATCCCTCAAAGTGAAATGAGCCATTGCCACACTTAGTTCAAAGAGAGTGAGAAACAAGAGGGAGCGATGCACATTGACCCCTCTACCCATAAGGCATAATCTCGACTTTGGCTCCCTCAAACAAGAGTGGTTGGATGGTCCTTCTTAGCTTATTCTATTCTAACAGAGTTGAGTTTTATGGAAGCCTCTCGGCTAATCAAGAGCACCTTCCCTTGGGAAAGATTCATGGAGGATCTAACCACCTACTTCCCTCAAGGAGCATTTTTAATTTTCTAATTATCCTAACATAATTTAAAAAACTTCATTAATTAATATGTTAAGCAATGTTCCTTCACGTAAGTTGCGTGCACACACAAATATAAGAAAAAACAATCTTTTTGAAATTAAAAATATTTATTCCATTTTACTGTCTTTACTTTTATTCAAATAACTATTCAAGTCCATGTTCGGACTCCATCCAAAGACAAAAAATTAACCACATGAGCTAGCATTAGGGCCTTTGAGGAGATTCAACTCAGGCTCATTGGGGATAAGCTAGTCCCTATGAAGAGAGTTCTTGTGTCTAGTGCTAGTGCTAGCAATTTGGAGTGGTAATCCAACTCCTTTGATAAAGAGCTAGCATATTTAACCTTGGGGGAGGTCTAATATGCACATCTAACAATTAAACTCTTTTAGATGAATTATTCTTAGCATCCACAAACAATGAAAAAACTCCTTTCAATGTGACAAGCAACATGATAGAATATACTTGTGTATGAGTGCTTGTCTAAATCCTAAGCTTACAATCATAGGTTACACATGATTTTAAGTCATATTCTTGGCTCTTAGGTTTTACAGACGAGATGTCTTTCATTGGGCTATCTCATTCTTATTCTAGATAATAAGATGTTGCTTCTATTTGGAGTATCAAAGGCTTTTCTTTTAGAAAGGTCAAAGTTATCTTTTTGTATCACTTCATCAAGGTTTATATTTCTACTTGAGAATAAATAGTCATCAAAATACCTTGTAAGTTAATTTCCCAACAAAAAGGGTTGACAATTCCTAACCCTTACTTGAGAGGTTAATATTTTCTTACCAACATATTTTCATAAGATAATTAGGATAGTTTCTAAACTAATGCTCCTAATTATCACAAGCTCTTTAAATATTCCCTTTAAAATGGAAGTTGATTTTGACATTCAATAAATCAATCATTCCATCATCACAATTTAAACATTTGATAGTTCATGAGTTCTAAAACATGCACTAGGTACCATCATGAGAGGGGTACTCCTATTGGAATTTCCTCTCATATCAAGAACCTATATTTCTTGTCCATCTACTTGGCATCTTAGTTATCCATAAGGATCCTAGAATTCCTAGTAATTGTGATCTAGATTGTTGAATTATTTATCAAATTTTTTAAAATTTCTATTTCATCAAGATTACTTCAACATATAAAGGAAACAACCTAGCCTTGGGTTGGTGTGATGGGAAAGTTGCTCCAAGATGCTACCTCCCATCTAGTTCTAGTGTTTCTTTGTTTTGGGGCCATCTTGTTGGTATGTTCCTTGCTTTCCTTCTTCCTTCAATCTTTGTCAAACTTGTTTTCCCTTAAACCATAGCTCATTGAGGCGTATAGATAGACTCAAAGAAAGTATAGGTGGGATTTTGAGTAGAGAGATGTTTGGCTTAATAGGATAGGCATCATAGCAAGATGAGAGGGGGTCTTTTATGGAAAAGATGGGGTATAAGGGTGGGGTTTAATATTGGTGTAGATAAAGCAAGATGGCAAGGGAACTTGTCAAAGGAGAAGATGCAGTGAAGGTCCACGAGCATGACCCTCATTCACTCTCACTCTCCCTTCTTTATCTCTTTCTATACTTTTTCCTCTTCATCTTCTTACTCACCTTCCTTCTATGCCTCACACACACACACACACACACACACACACACACACACACACACACACACACACACACACACACACACACACACACACACACACACACACACACACACACACACACACACACACACACACACACACACACACACACACACACACACACACACACACACACACACACACACACACACACACACACACACACACACACACACACACACACACACACACACACACACACACACACACACACACACACACACACACACACACACCCCTCTCTCTCTTTGTATCTCACTCACACACTCTCTCTATGTTTCTTAGAATCTCCCTCTTTATCTCACTCTTCTCTCACTCTTCTCTCACTTTCTCTATTTTCTTTCACTCTAAGCTTCTCTATTCTATCTCTCTCCCTCTATCTCTCCCTCTCTTGCTCCTATGCTCTCCATCTTTATCTCTCTCTTCTTTCTATCTCCCTCTTACTCTATCTCTCTCTCTCTAACTCTTACTCTCTTCTTCTCTATCTCTTATTCTCTTGCGCTCTTTTTCTCTCTTCTCTCTATCTCTCTTCCACTCCCACTCTATCTCTTACTCTCTCCCTCTCTAGCTCTCCCTCCCTCCCTCCCTCCCTCCCCTCCCTCCCTCTCTCTCTCTCTCTCTCTCTCTCTCTCTCTCTCTCTCTCTCTCTCTCTCTCTCTCTCTCTCTCTCTCTCTCTCTCTCTCTCTCTCATAATCACATATGAAATAACGAAATATGAATAGCCCAAGCTATATAACATATAGCTTTATATATAATTTTACCTTTCTTGTTGCTTAACAACCTTTATGGAGCCATGTGCAAACTATTCCCCTTGCTATTCACCAAGCTAATCCAAATCAATATTTGCTAGCTTTTGCATCAATCATTATGATGATGGTGAGTATGTCCTTCAATTTTATATGCTTTGATACATCCATGTGCAAACTTTGCTTTGTGGTTGATATGAGGAGTTGAGCCTATCTTTGTGTTGCTAAAAATAATGGCAATGATTTATAGGCGATGATGTTGATTATAAGCTAATGTGAACTGATGCAATGGTGATGATGCACAATAAAATCAAATGTGAAGGTGTTTTAAATAAAAGTAATTTAAAGATTTTATTAACCTTTAGTTACTACAATTTTTTGATAATCTAATACATGATCGGGATTGGGTACATAACCTTTAGTTACGTCACTTTTCTAATAATCCAATACATGATTCGAACTGGGTACATAGGCATTTAGCAAGCTAACATGAAAAAGTAACGGATCTTTAAGTGTTTGGGGATGTTGTAACTTGTATGCATTGGTGACCTTGTAAGGTCAATACTATCATGGAATTCACCTAATGATAGCGAGCTTTTCTTTGGATGGATATGGAGAAACGCCATGCCTCATTTTTTGAAGATCTACTCTTATCTTCCAAGATCAATGTAAGATTTTTGGCAATCCTTAGCTGCTTGGATATCCTATCTTATGGCATTAACTAGTTTATCCATCTCTTCTTGGAGGCTTCTACCTTTAGTGTTGGATAAATAAAATTGAATGGGATGAGGCAATCTTATCAATACAAGGCTTGGAATGGAGTCATCTTGATACTTTGTTGATATGAGGCATTGTATGAAATTTCTGCTAAGGGTAGATATTGAATCCACTATTTAGGTTCTATGTAACAACATGCCCTTAGGATGTCTTCTATGATGTGATTGACTCAATCTATTTAGCCATTAGTTTGCAAATGATATGCCATACTAAAGCATAGTTGAACACCAATAGCTTCAAAGAAACTCTTATGTAATCAAGAAGTAAAGAGAGAATCTTGATCACTAACAATCCTTTTTGGCAATGCATGAAGCCTAAATATTTCCTTGACAAATAATCTTGTGATGTCTAAAGCCTTATAGTTTGTCTTGATGGGTATGAGATGAGCAACCCTTGTTAGTATATATGAAACCATCATGATAGAGTTGTATCTTCCTTGGGTCAAAGGCAACCCTACCATGAAATCAATGCTAATGAATTGCCACATGTTCTAAGGAATATCAAGTGGTTGGAGTTTACCTAGCATTTGGCAATTGAGGCATTTAGTGACATACCTAACTACATCACCTCTAAGCTTTTCCTAGTGATAGAATTTTTTGACTACATTGAGTATCTTAGCATAGCTAGGATGACTTGACAATGGAGAGTTGTGTGCTCCTCAAAGTATCTTATTCTTTAATTTATGGCTAGAGTAGAGAAGCTCTTCCTCAATGGAGAAGTCTTGGTACTTGTTTTGGAACTTATGATCTTGATTCTTAAATTGAATATCCCTTCTTAGCTATTGATACTTAGGGTCTTTGTTTGTTGCTTCTTTCATTATCATTTGGATGATAGGATTATTCATCATTGACACTATAAGAACTAGTGGTTTTTCCTTGAGGATTCTTCTACAATGAGAGCATTGAGAAATGCCTTATGGCTTAAAGAATTTGCAACTATATTCACCTTTCTTGGTCTATATTTAAGTTCAAAGCCATGCTTTTTTAGGACTTCAATCCATCTTTGTTATCTCATGTTTAGATCTCGTTGTCTTAAGACACATTTGAGACTTTTATGATTTGTTATTACCGAGGTGAATTTCTTACCAAGTAGGCAATGTCTCCATAACTTGAGAGTGTGGATCACAGCCAATAATTCTAAGTCATGAGTGGCTTTGACTCTTTAGCTTCCTTGAAAAATAAGCAATTGGATATCCCTCTTGCATAAATACAGAACCCAATGCAAGAGAGCTTGCATTTTTCACAACCTCAAATTCTTGATTTAGATTAGGAAACTTTAAAATGGGAGTAGTCACTAAGATTTTCTTGACTTGATCAAAGTTAGAATACTCCATTGGGATCCATACTATGTAGGTCTATTTCTTTAGCAAGTTTGTAATAGGTGTGGCAATCAAGGCATAATCCTTCATAAAGACTTGGTACCACTCAATAAATCCTAAGAATTGTGCAGTTCTCTTGCTATCATTGTGGACATTCTTGTACATCTTTAGCCTTGCAAGTTCTACAAAAGTTCCTTCTTTTGACCTATAAACCCCAAATATTCAATTTGACTATTGAAGAATACACATGTCTTCTTCTTAACATAAAGTTTATGCACCCTCATTGTTTCAAGAAAAATGTAGAGTTGTGGTTCATATTCCTTATCTTTCTTAGAATAGGTCAGAATATTGTTTAAGAAGATGAGAATGAAAGCATCAAGAGAAGGCTGAAAGATGTATTGCATTAATTTATTGAATGTTGCAAGAGCATTAATTAATCCAAAAGATAAATAAAATGTAGTTTTGGGGATATGTGCTTCCTTTATCTCTATTCCATAGTATCCAAACCTTAAGTCAATCTTTGAAAATAGCTTTGGTCCTTGAAGTCGATCAAGTAACTCATCAATTCTAGGGATTGGATACGTGTTCTTGTGACTTGATTTAGCTAGTGGTTGTCAATGCAAAGACAAATAGTTTCATTTTTTTTTTTTGACATAGGGCTAGGGCTCCCCATGGTGAATTTCTTGATTGAATGTATCCTTGATCTAGTAGTTGCTTGAGTTGTTCTTTTAGGTCAATAGCTTTAGGGATGGATATTCAGTACAACCTTTTTGCAACAGTTGGAGTAGCTCTTGGAATCAGCTTAATTTCATGTGAAGATGGAAGTTCATCTAACTCTTCTAAAAAAATGTCTACATATTCTTTCCTCCAAAAAGGTCTCTTGTTTGAGTCATTGTCCTGAATAATTTTATTGAGTTTGATTAAGGACACATGCAATCCCTTTCTTAGCCCTTGTAGTACTCATGAAGCTTTAGCTAATTAGATTTTTGATTTTCCAACTTTGCCTTGAGTTGTTACTTGATTTCCTTATAGATTTTAGAATGAGACTTAGATTCTTCCACAATGGATGTGATCATCAGTGGGGATTGGCTAGCCCATCCCTAGTAAGCATTCATAAGCACCCAAATTCATGACACGAAACCTTGAACTTGTGGGATCATTGCATATATCAAACTCTACATTCCTAGTTTGCTGTGATAACATAATTTCTTGTCCATTTGCTAACTCTACCAAGAATTTAGTTGCTGGTGTAAATTTTATGCCTAGTTTTATGTAGATTTTGGAGAAATAAATAAATGAGTAGTTTTGTAATCTATCAAAATTCGGAAGGTTTTACCTTGATGGTTCATCAATGTTCAAATAATTGAGAATTGGTAGTTTGCTCCCTTGAGACTCTAGTGTCTCTACACCACTCCTTACACCAAAGACATGCTTTCCTTGTTAGCTTCAATCCCTCATAGGTTCAATCTAGACTTTAGTTTCCATCTCTACATTCTTAACCTTCCCATCAAATTCAAGAGGTTTTATTTTCTTGAGAGGGGATTTCTTCTCTTGCAACTCAATAGGATTAATGCCAGCAACTAGAATAAGTTAATATGCTCAATGCCACCCTCATAAGGTGCTACCAATGATCCATGGTGTTCTAAGTTATAAGGCCCCCATTATGAGGAGAACCCATGTGTGAGCATGGACATTGTTTGGGTCTTGACTTGTATTAGATGAGGTCTATTTGACTAGATGGCAAAAAGGTGACCTTTGTAGATCTAGCCTTTGGGTTAGATAGAGTCGTTATATTGGTAGCAACTTGAGGCACAATGCATCAAGTTGTGGGGTGTGGGACCTAGCGGTAAAGGGAATATTCATTGGCCAATTAGAGAAGGTTAATAATACGGTCAAACATGCCAACTAGACTACCTTCTCGGGCTATAAAAGTAAGACTCCATCATTAATTGATCTTTGCCCAGTTTGATTCTTCTAGCTACCCTTAAGCTCTTCGCTTATCATCAGTTTGGATTGCCATCTAAGCTTCATAGTGGAAGTGCATAGGTGAATAAAGCCATCTTTATATTAGTTCATTTGAAATTAAAGAAATTTATGTTCTTCTCATATTTGGAGTGTGTTCTCTACTCCTTGCTTAGTTCTATCTACTATACCATGTAATTTCTATAGAATATTTTGGTTTACAACATGCACATAGCTAGTTTAATGACATTCAATATAACTCTTCTCACACTTTAATGTAATATTTTTCAAAATTTGTTAATCTTGTACAAGTAAGAAATAAGTAACATCTTTTGTTTCAAATTTTCCAATAGCCAAAGCTATTAAAATAGAGGAATGAACCCCCTAAGTTCTTGGAACTATGTGATCCAAATGGCTTTGAGGTGGTTCTTGAAATTTGTTTCTCTTTGTTCCCTAACTCATGTTATTTGTGCAAGGAAAACATACACATTTCATGCCTATGCCCTAAGAAGAATGCTTAGAAAGAGGACCTTGTGAAGTAGTAAGAGGTGCAAGAACTCAAAGCCCCTCTACCCTAAGAAGGAGAATGTACCCTAAGAAGAATACTTAGCAAGAGGACCTTGTGAAGTAAGAGGTGCAAGAACTTAAAGCCCCTCTACCCTCTACTTCCAAGAGTGCTCCCAAGAAGATGGACCCTAGAAGCAACCTATGTAGGATGTGGCCTCAAATATGGATAATGTAGCTAAAAATGGCATTTAGAAGGAGAATATGGCTCTTAAAGGAGGCTAGTAGATAGCCAAAGCAACCAAGTAAAAAATGAATGTTTCCCTCAAATAGCTCACTTGCACTCCCTTAGTGGACAAGAACATCTTTGCACAGCTATTGATGGTGTTATCAATATGATGATGCGCATGGATCCCCACATCTCTTGGAATGTTAGGGGGATTACCTTAGAGAAGAGAAAGAAGATATGCCACAATTTGATTCAAAAGCACAAGCCAATTGTGGCAACATTATAAAAGACTAAGTTGGATGAAGGAGTTGAGAAGCTTGCACTCTTGAGCTTTTCTATGTTTGCTGATTCCTATGTGTGTGGGAGAAGGGGCACTCTACTTTCTATTAAGGCTATCCTTAGCCCTAGAAACTAGATAATGGCTCCATTGTAATTATAAAGGTGTCAATAGTGGTGAAGAAATATTTGTTTAGTCCATATGCACCCCCCAACTTGTCATCTTCCAAGGCATCACTGTGGGCCATGATTAGTGATACCATCCCCAATTCTCCTACCTTCTTAGTAGGGGATCATAATGTGATGTTTAGGCTAGAAGGTAGGTTGCATGGCTTTTGGTCTATGACTAGTATTGAGCATGAGACTTGGCATGACTTGGAACTAACACTTGATCTTTGAGATGTGGCCTTTCTCAATTAGCTACTTGTGGCCAAAAAAACAAGTTGGATTTAGTTGGTGTCCATGTAGACTTTACTAGACAAGCTAATCTTGATGCCTGTAGCTAACCTTGGGCCTCAAGGTGAGAATGTTGACTTTAGAAGTCACCTTTAATCACCTCTAATCATCTTTTAGGTTGGTCTTATCAGGGAGAACCTCTAATAGAACTCCTTCCTTTTGCTTTAGCACCTCCTATCCTAAGGAGAAGTAGTTTGTAAAGTTTCTAGAGCAAGTATGGTGCTTTGCTAGCCACTCTACAATATTGCTTATCTTTTGATGACTTAGGTACCTAGATGCTATCACTACTTATGCTAAGTAACATTGGAAGAATATTGTTATTAAAATGAAGGATGCCAATGCTACTATGATCATCTACTCATCCCTATTTCTAGCTTTAAGGCCTCAGTTCTTCATTTCCTATTTTGTGAGTGTTGAATCCTACATGAAGAAATTCAATGTGGATAAGATTAATGCAACTAGGTCTTACTTTAAGGACACTTGGGAGATTATGGGGGATGCCCCCACCCCTCTTCTTTAGTGCTCTGAAAGGTATGCATAAGAAGGAGTTGATTGTATATCTTGAAGCTCCATTGGATAATAAAGTTTATGATGATTGGAGGATCATTTTTGTCTTCAAGGATCACCTTCCAACTACAATGGGCATGAAGGATCTAACCCCTGGTCCAAAAGTATGAGTCTAAAGTTGTGGCCTTTTTCGAATATTTTTCCAATCCTGTTCCCCCTAGAGAGGCCCTACTCCTTGAGCATCCCTTCACCTTGGATGAAGTTAAGTAGGTTGTCCTCTCAATAAAACATGGCAAAGCTCATGGTCTAGGTGGCTTGCTCCTTGAGTTGTCTCAAAGTATTTGGGAAACCTATTATGTTGACTTAGTGGACCATCTAAATTGGGTAATGGAGGTTTGGCTTCCTCCCTAGTTAGGTACATCAAGGTTTGATAAAGCTTGCTTCCAAGTTAGTTGATAGATTCCTTTGCATTGGAATTTGTTAACGATGCTCTTATTTTTCTACAAAGTGCTAGCTAAAGTCTTAGCTTTTAGAGTTAAGAATCTGCTTTCTCAAGTTATTCATTCCTCATAGTTTGGGTTTGTCTTTGGCTATAAGATACAAGATGCCATATGTAATCTGATACTCTTAGTGGACTTTTACCTTACTAACATGGACTTAGACAAGGTCTATGGCTGTGTTAGCTAGGGATTTATACTATTTACCTTGCAAGCCTTTGGTTTTGATCTGGTTTTTATTAGCATGGTAGCTACTTTGTTCAATAATTCTTTTGTTGTGGTAATGATGAATGCTGTGGCCTTTACTACACTCCTTTTGAAAAATTGCATTTGATAGAGTTGTCATCTAGCACCTCTCCTTTTTGCACTAATAATAACGGATCCCCTCCTTAGAAGAATTGATAGGAGTGTGATTGATGGTGTAATCAAAAGTTTTTATTTCCTTGATGGTATTAATATTGTTGCCTAGCTCATTTGCAAACAACAACATGATCATCATTGAGGAAGATAAGAATTCAATAGACAACTCTTAAAGCTCTATGAAGAGTTTGGTCTACTTTTGGCCTCCCAGATTAGCACTATCGGGGAAAAATTAGTCCCCCTTGTCATATGGAGGACCTCAGGGGTGGGTTGATTATGGTTTGAGATTAACTATGATGGGTGAAGTCTGTTGGTATTTTGGCTATCACTTGAGAGTGGGAGTCTCCCTAACACAAGAGCTTTCTTGGTTTAAAGTTAAGATTGAAGCTAAGGTGGCCAAATGGTCTGAGTTCCATCTGTCTCTCATGGGTAGGCTTACTGTGGCTATTCTTACCCCCATGTTAGTTTTTGTGGGCTCAATCCTACATTTTTAGTAATTTACCTTGGACCTAGATTCAAAGGATTTTTCTCTAATTTTTATGGTAAAGGGACAACATAGTTCCTTCTCTCAACTCTCGTGGTACACTTTGATAGTTGTAAATCTAATGGGGAGTTTAGATTAGATAATCTTCATGCAAAGATCATTAAGATCCCCCTCTCTACATTTGGTGCAAAAGGCATGAAACAACAATCCTCCACTTTTTCTTTAAGTGTCTCTATGTGAAACCAATTTGGGCTAAACTCAAAATTTGACTAGGGATACTAGCTCCCAGATGCTCTACCAGTGAGTCTACACTCTTTGGTGATGCCTTTGGTGTGTTGATCAAGCCAATTCGAGGTTATGGGCTTTGCTTTGCATTATTGTGATCATGCATATTTGACTTGTAGAAGCAAGTCTAGATATGCCTAAATTGGACTTATGGAATTTGCCTTGCATATTAGGCATATTTGGACTTTTAGGAATAAATCTATTTGTGCATCTAAGTTTAGTTACCACCTGATGATTAGGATCTTTGATTTAAGGGCCTACATATTAGTAGTTGTTGGCAAGTTGAAAGATATACGTGGGACTTTCAAGCTCTTAGTTATGAAGTTGTCCCTAAGTTCCTAGACTTTGTGCCTAGAGGCATTTTTAAATGTTGTATCTTTTTTTACAAAATTTTTGGGTAATAATTATTTCTCTAAAAAATGGAATGACCTATAGTTTTTTTCTAAAATCCCAAATAGCCATATGTAAGAACTCATTGTGCATGTCAATATATGAGATTTGTATTTTAATGCTTCCATATGCCAATTTATCACTAAATAATACTATTACATCCAAAAGATAAGAATCTATCAACATCCAAACTTTAACGATAACCTTATATATTTAGTTTTTACTATGATACATAATAGGATCTATTTGGCAAATAAAAGAAGCTTGATACTCTCTTGAAATACAAGTTTATGATTTGATGGATGAAGCAAGGGAGCTTATATATGTTACATTTATGAGGGTTTGGAAATTTAGCACCAAGATTTAAAATCAAGGATGAAATAAAAAAGTTTTTGGGATCTTTAATGAGTTCTAACAATTTATACTTTGTTTCTCATGTTAGGTTGGAGACTCATTGGGAAAGGCATGTGGGGACATATATAGAAATATCACAAAAGTCTTACAAACACAACTTGCAGAGAATCCTTATAAGACCAAGTCCCTTTTCAATGCAACCCAGGTTCAAAATTTTGAAAATTTAAAAACCACATTATGCTTATTTTTATAATCAATCTTTGAGTTCCAAAAAGTATGAAAGAGGATAAATGAACAAAATCTCAAGAAGTAGTATATGACTATGACTAGTGAGTTTGTAAATTACTCTACTCTAGAAAAACTTTTTGCATATATTAAATAGACGTCATAACATAGTGTCATGAAATTTTATGGTGTTCACATAATTTTGAAAAGTGTATGTGTACACATGCATGTGCATGTTCTATATGTGTGTGTGTGCAGGTGTCTGTATGTGTGTGCATGATAATGTGTTGGCAATCAACGTTGTTTTACTAGAACCACTTCTTCAATTAAGTATTTGTCGCTATCTCATTAGTTGAAACATTAGCCTATTCCTTACTCTTGAGAGATCTCAAAGACTTCAAGGTTAGAGACTCAAGAGTAATAGCATGGGTTATCATGCATTATATCTCCAGCAACATGACCTCCATTAAGATTTTCTGATAAATTTTGTAACCCCATTAGATTGAGAAAGATAGGAATGATTTTTGGTGCTTAAACAAAGCACTAAGATGGTGGGAAAACAACCTCAAAAACTTGTAGAAGAATAGGCTCTATGGAGGCCCTTTTTTTTGAAGATGCATAGTTGAAGCTTTGCTAGTAGGCCAAAAAATAGAAAGACGATGCATTATTTCATGTGTACTTTGGATAATACATCTCCTTTGATAATTGTTAAATCATTTTTGGAATAGATGTCACAATGAGTTCTATTCTCTTTGTGCATTAATGTTATGATGAACAATGGTACACAAAAAAGGAAGTGTATGTATGCATACACACACACATGCATGTGTATGTGTGTGTGCATGCATGTGCACACACACATGTGTTTGCATGTGTCATGTGCATGTGTGGTCATGCATGCATGTGCATGTTACAAAAGTACTAAAGCATTAGAGACTACAAGGAGTTTAGAGCAACATATGGTCCTAGAAGAAATTATTGTTGTAAAAATTTTTAAAGTGAAAAAATTAAACCATGCATTATGGGAAGAACACATGGACTTAAGTTTATAGAAGAAAGAAATCTTGGAAGTTTTGTGAAGGTAGTTCAAATACCATAATTGACAAAGATGAGTTGTAGGATGTGTTAGAAGATAGGCATAGGAACCCACCGTAAGCAAAGGTGTATGAGGGCAGATGGGTGTGAATAGCCTGAAGGACAGGGGAAACCCTAACCCTAGCCAGGAAGAGGATATATAAACAACGTATGGGTCACTATCAAAGTGTGAGATAGAGTGTACCCAAGTTGTACCTTGAGCAACTTAGTAAACAAGATTTTGCTCTTGTACTTTGAGCTCCTATCTCCCTCTTGTGCACACTTTTCTTGCTGCAACTCTGGTTTTCCATATGGTATCAGAGCCTTCTTTGATTCTTTTGGCTTTCTCAAACCTCAGCCTCACTAAGTGAACAAGAAAATCTTCATTTCTCTCATATTGGACCTTTAAACTCCATAGCCAGCTTGACTTCCTGACCTTGGAGGACTTGGGGAAGCCAAAGGAGAGCATTTCAGCTCCTGGCTTCAACTAAGAACTTATTCCCTGACACAAGGTGACCACTCTTGGCACATCAAAGGGCAGCATTGGGCAGCATGGTAGACGACATTGAAAAAATTCTCAAAATGACACAGATCTGCAGACGTCGACTTTCGGAGATTAGCGTGACTTGAATACTCAACAATCTCTCCAACAATCATAGGGCTTACAAAGCCCCTATTAACCCCGAGTCAAGATAGCGGAAAATGAAGGAAAAAGCAGAAAAAGCACGGAAAAAGAGCAAAGACACGCAGACGACTGCTAAAGCTAAGCCGAGACAAAAAGTGCAATTTTAAATGAAAGGCGCCTCAAAAACTTGGAAAACTCTTGTAAAAGAGCGCTAGGCTCCCTCCTGTGCCAATTGTAAAATATTAGATGGGTGTAGGCTAAAGGCATAGTGCTAGAAGAGTAAAATGGAAAAAGGACCTTGCCACAATGGCCGGTCATGTAAAAAAGGGGATGGGTGCCCATGGGATTTTAGGGCTTGTATATAAAGTTCAAAAAAATGAATGGAAGCTCATTCTTTGGTGTGTGGCTAACAAGAGCTCTTATCTTCTTCTCTTCTTCTCTTCCTTCTTACTTGTGTGTGCTCTTGAGAGAGGGAGTGTGAGTGTGAGGGAGTGAGTGTGTGGGAGTGAGGGATCAAGAGGGTGAAGCTCTTCACCATCCCCTCTTCTCTTCTTCTCTTCTCTTCTCTTCTCTTTTCTCGTGCGCACGGCTATGGAGGATGGAGCTTGGTGATGGAGGAGGCTTGAGGATGCTTGAGCTTGCATTAAGAATCGTGGAGCTACCGAGGTGTGTGAGGGAGGAGGCTACTCACATCGACATCAAGGTAAGCTCACTACACTCGTAGGATCGACGGCGCGTCGGCTAGGTGAGAGATAGCCATTAGAGCTCGCTTGAAACGCTTGAAGCAATAAGCGGTCCGTGGATCTTGGCGGTTGAGCGTGAGCTCCATCTACATTTTGGTTCCATTGCCGGGACCAACGGATTCAAGCTTGAGCACTTGCGCGCCTCATATCGAGCATTGAAGTAGGGGATTCATTGCCGAAACAGAGCTTGAGATAGGTAGGAAGATTGGGTGTTTTTGATCTTCAAAGACAAGTAAGTATTTTGGGACATTTTGTGTGTTTGACGATTGGAAAACATGGAGAAATTATTTTAGTTTTTTGCTTTCGATTCTTGTTGCGTTTAGAGTAGGCTAACATTAGGAAATCGCACCCGAGAGGCATAGGGTTTGCTGCTATAAAACAGGGAGAAAATCGGAAAAAATAAGTGGAAAATGGAGGAAATGCTCATTTGAATGTGTAGGAATCGCAAGAAGAGTGATCGGTAACATCTGGATAATGTTTAGCAGGGGTATAAGTTCTTGGAGGGCAAGGAAATCCTCATTTGCAACTAGTTGAGAGAGAGAGAGAGAGAGAGAGAGAGAGAGAGAGAGAGAGAGAGAGAGAGAGAGAGAGAGAGAGAGAGAGAGAGAGAGAGAGAGAGAGCTTGGGTGACCCATTTCGATCGATTAGTGCAAGGAGTTACGTTGCTATCGGCGATCCCCAGGTATATAGATCTCTTCCTCATCACTCTAGCATCATTCCTGTTAAATCTTGTAGCTTGTAATAATCAACACCTTGAGATTTTTGACGATTTCATGCTCGAAAGTGCATTCGGGTTAGTGGGATCAGACATCCGATCCAATGTCCGATTTTGAGAATCGGATGCTCGGACAACTGTCCGATCGGACCATCCTGTCCGATTTGACCACTCGGACCAACCCGTCCGATTTTGGAAATCGGACCACTTGTCCGATCGGAAGCCTCGTCTGATCGAGGCAATCGGACCCACCCTTGTCTGATTCGTAGAATCGGACCCACGGATTAGGACACGTCAGCAATCGGACCACCCACCTAGTTCGATCGGACCACTTGTTCGATTTTCAAAATCGGACACTTGACCCCTATCCGATTCGGACAGCTCAAAATCGGACCCACCTGGTCCGATTCTGAGAATCGGGCCACTGGTAAATCGGACGTCCGATTCTCAGAATCGGACACACCCTTAGGCAAAAAAAAGAAAACATAAAAAATTGACCCTCGCGACCGAGTGGAAGCGCAACCCGCTCTAGGACAACATAGCGAACACCTTGTAGGCAGTTTCTGACATAGGAGTCATGATCAAGGGACAGGAGGACAGTGCTGGAGCACTCCCCAGCAACTTGACACGTTGAGAATGGAAATCCAATCATAGGACTTGTGATCGACCCCCGAGTGAACAGCAAGAAGCAGCGTAGACCCTAGAATCCGCTAGAACAGCCAGGACTTGAGCGACAAAGCTTATCAGGCCCGAGACGAGACAAGAGGGCGTAAGGCATATAGAGATTGTTTGCTGCACTCACATTGAATTCCGCACTTGAAGTACACATAAGAAAGCTGAAAGCCAGATTGACCACAAGTGCACGAGAAACGACACACACTGAGTGATCATAAAGTGAGGATTGTATTCAATAAGTCAAGGAACTCACTCAGATAAAACCACTCAAGGAACCCACCAGCAGGAGAGAACCAAGACATAGACAAACCATCAAAGCACAGAGTAGGACCAAGCAAGGAGCGCCAACGATGTGGATCTGTCAAGTTTATTCAACCTGATCGCCAGCTTAGTGGAGCGCGAGAACTCGACCATGGCGGAAGAGAGCTTAGACCATCGGTATAATGAGGAGTTCGTTTTGAAAATATTCCCAGATGCTATTCAGCAGCTAGTGAGCAGTTACGACACGCACGCCCGGTACGAGCACTGCGGCAGGACATCAGACGCAATCATCGGGGCGCAGATCTAGAAGAGGAGAGAAGGCTAGCCCGCAAAGAGGAGAGAAGGCTAGCCCGCAAAGCATTGCAGAGCATAGCCGAGTACAATAGGGATCAGCAGGCTAGGAGCCAAAGGCAAAGCATGGAGCTGCATGAGGTGCAGTGAGTGCTGAACTTAGCTGGCCGAAACCGAACAGACCATGAGAGAGCACTAGAGGGAGACTTGACGTTGAGCGAGCTTCTCATGAAGTGGCTGCTTGATAACACAGCAGCAGAGCAGAGTTCCACCGCACTAGTGACGTCGCTGCTCGCAGGATTAGGGGCAAGCCAAGGCTCAAAGCGCCAGGCCAAAATACCGATTGTTGCCAAGCAACTCGATAAGTACCAACCTCATGACGACCCATACAGCTTTGTTGAGCAGTTTGAGCAAGTCTACGAAGCCAATGGCCTCAACGACCAAACTCAACGCTCGCAAGCGTTTGGGATTTGCCTAGGCGACAAGGGTAGGATGTGGTATATGAGCTTAGATGCTGCAGAGCGTGCCAATTTCAATAGCCTCAAGGATCTCTTCATTAAGAGATTTGCGAGCTTGGATACTCCGATAATCTACTAGTATGCTTGATGAACGTCAAGCAGAAAGAGAAGGAGGACATCCGCGACTACGTAACCCATGTGAGGAGCCTCTTCAAGAGAATCCCTATGGGCGAGCGACCGACTGAAAGAGCAGTTTCGACTGTGTTCATAAGTGGCATTCGGGAAGAGGAGTTATATAAGGCTTTGGCAGGCAATTCGAGCTTGCAGCGAGATGCGATAGCTAGAGTGTTTGAGGAAGCCATCAGAGTCAATGATCAGTTGGAGCGGAACTCCAGGAGCTCAAATCTAGAGGAGACCAACTCGCGAAGCTCAGAGAGAGTGTCAGCCTCTAGTGAGCGATCAATCCCATCATCCCAAGATAAGGGGAAAGCCACTAAGACAGACCAAGGCTTGGCTGATGTCAAGATGGAACTAGCCAAGTTGCAAGACATGTTGAGACGACCAACACGCCCGCACATCCAATGCGTGTACTGTGGCGGAAACCACTTGCCGGCCGAGTGTCAAGACCCTAGGTCAAGACCTTGTGCTAACTGCGGTAGGTTTGGCCATGATATCGCGCATTGTAGATTACCAAGAAGACTTCCGTACTCGTGCATTGTAGCCATTCTTCGGAAGGGGAGCCCCATTGGCTCTTCCCATGCCTAACGATATGAAACCAGCCGTCCCTAGAATGGACATAAACCCTACAGGCATTCCTAGACCGCCTGGTCCTTACGTGACCCATCCACCAAGCGACACTCCAGTCCACTACGTGGAGGAGCCGAATGAGGAAGAGACCTACATATACCCTTACGTCTCGCACGACGACGAGGGCAACGCGGTCCTCATGGATTATCGACCCGTGCCGGTGATGGCGTTAGGAAGGGGATGAGGTAGAGGCCTAGGGGGCAGATGCATGATCCAATCATCTGTTGGACTTGTGGTCACCCAGGTCATGTTTCATCACGCTGCCCTGAAAGAGAGCAGCAAAATAGAGACAAGGCGGATCAAAGGTGTTTAGAGTGTGGAATCACCCATCTCTTCATCGATTGCTCAAAGCAAAAGCCATCTGCTAGCTCAGCCAATGTACCATCTGTCCCATTGGGGATATTTGGTGTCGAAAACCTCGATGGGGAGGCCACACCTATCCCATTGCGGGTCATGACCTGAGCCCAAATGAAGCAGGCCGGCATCTCTTTACTGGACCTAGCAATCTTGACGCAGCCTCGATAGGAAAGAAAAGTCGTAGGTGGAAAAAGAAGAGATCGGAAGCTAAAGTCGCACTAAAAACTAAGAGTGCTGCAACTCTACCTGCTGGAAAGAAGGTCTCTGACGTAGAGGCAGAGACTTCAGCCCCTAAGACAACCGAAAAGGGAAGCGCTAAGGTAGGGGAATACTCGCATCCGAAGCAACAATTAGAGGCCATAGAAAAAGTGAAGAAATGGGTAAAGGAGGCTCAAGAGCATCTCAAGGATGCTGAGCCCATCATAGAGGACGAGATCGATGATCTCTCTAGTGTGAGCATGCCAATATCACCTCCTCAACCAAGGTCGAGAGACACAGCTGCACCACAAGCAGTGCCTCTAAGACCAAGCCTTGACTCTACAGGGCCACAGATCAGTCACAGCCATTGGCCAGGACAATCCAAGTTAGGGGAGAGACGAGCACACAGTGATCTCCTGACCACGCTAGTGACCACCCCTGTAACACTTTGCCTAGGAGATCTGCTTAGGCAGCATCCTAACCTATGGCAAGATCTTAAGCAGTGGGTTGAAGGGTCACGAGAGCCGGTCATGGCAGACCCTCAAGACAATGATGTAGAAACACAAATACCGAGCTTGACGCTGCGCTCTATGCCTAAATCCTTGCACGTCAATGCCTTCTGGGAAGGTTTCGAGATGCATGCGGTCTTGTCGGTTTTAGCCCTAGGTGGTACAACAAGAAAGGGAATCGTAGATACGGGAGCTGGGGTTAGTGTGCTTAGCCAGGCAGTGCTTCAGAATTGGGAAAACCCGCCTCTCGAAACTGCTAGGTTTAATGTCATGTTAGCAAATGGTATGAGAGTGAAGCCATTCGGGGTACTTAAGAATTGGCCAGTGAAGATTGCAGGTGTCCAGTTCTCTGTTGACTTTATAGTCATGAAGGGAGTGGACTATGATATCCTATTAGGCCGACCCTGGATGCGCAACGCTAGAGTCATCGAAGATTGGCGTAACCGCTTGATCTTCCTTGGCAATAGAAAGGATGCCGTAAGGATAGAGATGGAGACTTGGAAGAGCTCACCAGTCGATCGAGATGCCATCTCTGCTATGCTCAAGGGTAACACTCAGGTCAAGAAGTCTTATGGGCCCTTGACCAAGTATATCCCATGCCCAGAGGATGAGCGGGATTGGATGCACGTTCTCGCTACAATCGACTTGCCATTCTCAGATCATGAGGCGTATGAGCAAGCCATCAAAACGATCGGCAAGTCTAACGAAGCACTCTCTATACCGGTCTGCATGATGGCAGGAAGTCTCCGTGGAAAGCCTAAGCCTGTCACCTTCCAAGTACCATCCAACAAAAGGAAACTCCAGGGGATACTGGAATACCTAATGGACAAGCTAGTTGGCAATCCAGCTGCAAACTTCAAACCACTCCAGGATCTCTTAGAGGAATCCAAGTGGCAATGGACTAGGGTGCATGATTTAAACCTCATGTATAACTGGGCCCTAGTTCCTGACCAACGACACGAGACATACCAAACCCTAGGAGATGACGAGCAGTCAGATGACAAAGATTCTAGCGACGAATACGAAGACTGCCAATCCTTCAGTGATGAGAGCGAGGGTGAAGTAGATACTGTAGAATACGACACTGAAGGACAAGAAATTGAGCAGATACGAGTAGACTCCAAGTCACAGAAAAGGCAGACCTTTAGGGTAGAGCGAGGAATCATGCGCATGGAATGTGATCGCGCTTGGTTGGAACACGTAGGAGCCATAGACCTTGAGGGAGGGTTTGACTCTGAATAGGAAGTTAGTTTGGATAGTGATCCAGAGATCCCTAGGCCGCCCATGACTAGACGTACCAAGGGGGACCTACCCGTCCACCTGAGGCGCAGACGGTTCAGGCAGGAAAATGCAAAGCAACCCAGGGATACACGAACAGAAGAACAACGAAAGCCATAGGACCTCCCTAAACGCTTCACGAAATTCAAAAAAGGGGATAGGGTAGTAGTTCTGTTAGGTGCCAAACAACAAGGGCAGACGAGCGAACCAATCGAGGGACCAGCCAAAGTCAAGGAGGTAGACCTAGCCTAAGAAGGGGAAACACCCCAACCAGTATTCATTGCCGATGACTTGACTGATGAAGAAGAAACGAGTCTAGTCGCTCTCTCGCGAGAGTATATAGATGAGTTTGCCTAGTCCTTAGAGGAGCTTAAGGGGGTAGACCCGAGTGTCATGACTCACAACATACCCATGATGCCAGACGCAACGCCGGTCAAGTAGCGACCATACCCTATGAATCCAAAACACGCTCATGATGTCAAAGAGGAAATTGACAAGCTGATGAGAGCTGGATTCATTTACAAAATTGAGCACACGGACTGGGTATCACCCATAGTCATTGTGATGAAGAAGAATGGAAAAATCAGAGTGTGCGTCAATTACAAGAAGGTGAATGCTGTTATGAAGAGGGACAACTATCCATTGCCGTATACCGAGCACATTCTTGAGAGGGTGGCAGGCAAGGAAGCCTACATTTTTCTGGATGGCTTCTCAGGGTACAACCATGTGCAAGTGCATCCTGCGGACAGGCACAAGACCACCTTTGCTACTGAGTGGGGTGTCTTTGCATACATAGTCATGCCCTTCGGGTTAACCAATGCCCCTACCACTTTCCAACGTCTCATGTGCACCATCTTTAAGGACATGCTTCGCAAGGAGTAGAAGTCTTTGTTGACGATCTCTGTGTCCACTCGACCTGGATTGAACACTTAAACAAACTCTACGCAGTCTTTGAGCAGTGTCGCTTATATTGTCTCTCCTTGAACCCCTTAAAGTGCCAATTTTGGGTTAAGCACGGATGCATCTTAGGGCACGTGGTGTCGAAGAACGGCATTGCCACTGACTTCTCGAAGGTCAGGGTTATTGTTGACCTTCCACCCCCAATTAACTACAAGGGAGTTCAATGCTTCTGAGGCCATACGGGGTACTATCGGCGGTTTGTACTAAACTATGCGTTGATTGCCAGACCATTATACAAGCTGCTGATCATCTTCAAATGGACCGAGGCATGCCAACAAGCATACAAAGAATTGAAAAAGGCTCTAACAACAGCACCAATTCTACGAGCCCTAGATTGGACCATTACCTTCCATGTGCACATCGACGCTTCTAAGTTTGCAGTGGGGGCAATGTTGTGCCAACCTGGCGAACACAACTTAGATTATCCAGTGAGCTTTGCTAGTAGACAACTCACTGAGACGGAAATGAACTACTCGACAACAGAAAGAGAGGGACTAGCCATGGTGTTCGCTGTGAAGAAATTCCGGCATTATCTTTTGGCCACACCCTTTACCTTCTTCGTGGACCATCAAGCCTTGCTCTATCTCGTAAACAAACCTTGCGGTACAGGACGCATAGCTCGGTGGCTCCTTCTTCTTCTAGAGTCCGATTTCTCTGTGGTAGTACGAAAGGGAAAACAACATTACATGGTTGATCACATGTCACGCATCCCCACGGGAGAAGCCGCTGGACAAGGTATCGTTGATGAATTACCCGATGCCCATTTATTTAACCTGTCTAGCGAGAGAGAGTTATTCAAGGCTGAACTAATGCCATATTGGGCGGATGACATAGTCCAAGTGCTTGAGCACGGACTGCCTGAGTGACCAATAGAAAAAGCCCAACTTAGGCGATTAATCCTTAAGCTCCAACCCTATCAACTGATTGCAGGCCAACTCTATAGGCTGGGGCAAGATGGATTGCTGCGTAGATGCATATGCGAGCACGAGATGTATGATGTGCTCTCAGAGGCACACATCGGCATTGCGGGAGGACACTTTAGCGGGGACACGATAGCACGAAAGGTGCTGCAGTCTCAACTGTGGTGGCCCACACTTTTCCGCGATGCAGCACAATTCGTCAAGCATTGTGACGAGTGCCAACTAACAAATGTCTCGATTCGCAAGGATTAGATGGAGTTGACCCCAGTTATTGCTCGACAACCATTTGAAAAATGGGGCATTGACTTCATAGGACCCATCAGTTCCGTGGCACAATATTCACAAGCCAAATATATCATTGTGGCCATGGACTACCTCACAAAATGGGTAGAGGCAAGAGCGACACGGAAGAACGACGCTAGGACGACTGCCAAGTTCTTATGGGAGCAAGTGATCTCGCGATTCGGCTGCCCCATAGAACTGGTCAGTGACCAAGGCACGCACTTCATCAATGAAGTGATAGCGCACCTCCTGTCCACCTTTCTCATTATCCATTGCAAATCCTCACCATACTACCCTCAGGCGAATGGCCAGGCAGAATCAACTAATAAGATTCTTGTCAATGTCCTGACTAAAGTAGTCTCAGCCTCACGCAGCGACTGGGACAACAAGTTGATGGCAGCTTTGTGGGCCTACCGCACAGCTTATAAAACGGCTGTCGGCCAAACCCCCTTTAGGCTGACCTATGGAATTGAGGCAATTCTACCATTAGAATTCTTCATTCCTAGCTTGAGAATAACACTTCAAGAACGATGGGAAGGGAAGGAGGCATGGAGGCAATGCCTGGTCGAGCTTGAACGCCTATTAGAGACTCGTCTTCTAGCCACCCACGCACTTATCTGTGAGAAAGCCCGATGCAAGAGTTGGTTTGACAAGCATGTCAAGCAGCGCGAGTTCGAATAGGGTGACTTAGTGCTCCTTTACTCAGTTAAGGGGCATAAGAAAAAAATGAAATTCAGAGGTCTTGGACCCTTCAAGATTCGTGTAATTAGCCGAACCGGCAATGTCGAGCTTGAGACACTAGATGGTGAGGGAATAGGCTTCTCCAATGGCAGTCGTGTCAAGAAGTACTACCCTCCCACGCATCCTTTGCATGAGCCACCATTATTAGAACCACCGGTCAAAGTACAAGTAGCTACAATCACTGAAATCAATGAAGAGGATGAGGAAGCCGTAGAACCCGCTTACCTCCGTATCAGGGTCACTGCCAAGCAAACATGCGCTTTCAACGCCTTGATCGACGAGGGAGCAGACTTCAATGTCTTAACCCATAGCCATTGGATCCAACTTGGCAAACCACTACTTCAACCCACAACTGCCAAATTAAACCCATATGGGGCCCACTCATACGCACTTCTTGGCAAGTGCAGAGTCGCCGTTTCTATCGAGTCTGAGACTGTTTCAATGCTTTTTTACGTATTGCCAAGTGCTACAGACACAGGCACGGAGTCACTGCTGGGGCGAACCTTCAAAAAGCAGACTCATTGCAATGTTGATTATGAGTCGTAGTGCATCCACCTAGCAATAGGCAATGTGTGCATTGTCACAGCTTTCAGCAAGGGCTGCACGACACCATCACCGTCCGCAAAGCCACCGGTAGAAACATCCGTAGGCAAGACTAAGGAGGGGGGTAGTGCGCGGCCGCCACTCCCTGACTTCCATAAACCGCAACCCACAGCAGCCAAAGCTAAGGCCCAACAGCCTCGCCTTCAATGGGTGCCTAAACAGCCACAACAACCGCCTAGGAGTCGACGCTCCTATCCTCATAAGACCCAGAACTCTAAACCTAGGAGGCCAAGAAGCAATCACAGGAAGCGCCGCGTGATCAAGCAAAGATGGGTCCCTAAAGCCCTCTTGCATGCACAAGGCTACTACGAGGGAAATACTTGGCTGTGGATCCCTAAGGCCCTCACGGCTAGAGGCACTATTCATATGCCACCCTCAAGCTTGATCAGCCCACGTCCCATAACACCTCAAAACCATAAACCATAGTGCTCTCTAGAGCCCCAGCCATCCAACTCATCTACGCTTCGGCCCAAGAGAGTCGCACAGGCCTATCGGCCCAAGCAACAGCCACCATCACAGGAGGCATCATCTGACCAAGTCAATCCGACTCCCCAAAGCAAATCTGAATGCAGCAGTCCATCTGTTGTGGCTGACCCTAATCCACCCATATTCCAAACAGCCCACCAATTGCTGCAGGCTCAAGGAAACTCCCAACCGCAACTCTGTATTGTCAAGGCCTCTAGTTCTAGCAAACCTCGACCACCCGTCGGCCTTATGTCCTCATATGAATGCAAGTCCTTTTTAGCACTGGCCGCCGACCTCACTGAGGACACCGGGGATGACGTGGTGGAATGCATTAAATGACTCGATGCCACCTTCGTGTTGCTAGCCCTCAACTACGACCTCTTGGACTTAGGTCTATTAGAAGAACCCTTTGCAATGGAAGTGCGCAATATGCCTTGCTCTTGGGAGACCTTTGAATTTGCATTTGCAAAATCTTCTCGCTCTGCTGCTGAGTTGCTCAACAGCGAGATCTCCAAAGAGCAAGCCATTAAACAACGTCTCATCACATCCTACGATCAGTGAACCACTTCTGCTATCAGTGATTGATCAGGAAATCACAGAGTTATCCAAGCTCGCTGATACAGACTCCACGTTTTTAAAGCATTGGTACACTCTTAGGCTGCAATGGGAAGTTGAGGGGTGCCGCATAATGACCAATGCTGAGCAGCGCCGCACAATCAAAATAGCAGAGTACGATCCCACTTACATCGCGCCAACCTCGTATCGAGTATTAACCACTCTTCGTGGCCGACCCATGGAAGAGCACATCAAGGGGCATCCCTACCTTGACTGCCTCTTAACAGAGGAAGAACTCCACATTGCTAGTCGCATTGATTCTGGCGATCTCCTAGCCGATGTTCTGACATACATCACGCACGTGGGTATCCGTCCATTCGATTTAGACCATGAAGCTTAGTTGGAGTACAACCCCAACTTCTATGCTTGGCTCCTGCGCAAATAGACCAATGCTCTGTATGCTGAATTCCCTTGTCCTCTCAACCTCCAATCCTGGGACGGATTCTTCTCGTTCCAAAGGGGGAGGGGGTAAGGTGGAATTTAAAAAGTGAACCAAGTATGAAATGTCAATAAAAGTTGAAATGCAATGGTAAAATGTAATGGTAAAAGTCTGAAAAGAAAAGTTAAGGCTATACTCAAAATATTTCAGATCAATAAAATTTGCTACGCTTTTCTTCTTTCAGCAAGTTACTTGTAAAAAAGCACTAATAGTGGAAATGGCTGAACTTGTAGGCATCTATCATGGCAAGCCAGAACAAGGCTGGCAAGCTCCCCTTCTCGGAGGAGGAGCAAGCGAAGTACGGGCTCACGGTGGAGACTAGAGCCTTTAGCCAGTTGAAGTTCCGTCACATCTTCAACCTTGAAGATGTGGCCATTGAAGAGCTGGCAGTGCACCAGATTATAGACTAGTGCCATCTGCAGAAATACCTAGAAGCAATGGGCCAGGGGGTGGACTACACCCAGTGCGCCGACTTTTTGTGCACCTTTAACAGAAACAGAGGCACCATCACGGTGCGTGAGAATGAAGCCACCCGGAAAGTACAGATTGAGCTGACCCTGGAATTGGTGGAGAGGGCACTGGGGCTGCCAACTAAAGTGGAAAGAAAGTCAAAGAGGGACGTCTACGCCATGTTGGGAATGGACAAGGTGAAGGTCCATACCAATGATGGGATTAGCTTGGCAGACATCCCAAACCCAGATATCCAGTTGCAAGCAAAAATGGTGCACACTTTGTTCTTGAGCCAGAGGTACAACACCATAATGAGCCAGATCAACGTGCCTCTGCTCGATAGCATTGTGGCACAATCACTGGATGAGGTAAACCTGAATGGGTTTGTGAGGAGAACCATAGAGGCTTCAGCTAAGGCTCTAGCAATGGGAGGAAGAGCTGCTGGAGGAGAATCCCCATCGTCCAGATCAAAACGCAAGGCATCGTCCTCCAAGGGCTCAACCATAGGGTTTGGAGGCGTCCTTACTGCCATAATCCAAGAAGCACTAGGGCAAGGACGGGAAGAAGAAGATAAGAAGGGAGACGAAGAAGGAAGTGACGAGTCACCGTCACAACCCCCACCTCACATAGAAGAGCAGCACATGTCTTTAGATGAAACAGAGACTGACAAAGATGAAGAGGGAGAGTCCCAGGGCAGCCCATAGAGGCACACAGAACAAAGAACAAAAGCCCTGCATGGAAAGAGGGAAGAAGAGCGCAAGAAAAAAGAAAAAGAAGATCTGGAGAGGGCTCGGAGGGAGTCGCTCAGGGATAAGGAGGAGAGAAAAAAGAAGGAGCAAGAGGAGGCAAGATTAGCTAAGATGGAATCAAAGAAGGTAGAGGAGGAGAGGAAGAAGACTGAAGGGGAGTTGAGAAGAAAGGAAGAGGAAGAAATAGCGTTGGCCACCCGTCGCTCCATTGAGGAGCAACACAAAAGAGATGAGGAGGGCGTAAAGAGCCCACATAGAATAGAAGCACCTAGTTCCAGTACCAGTGTGCCAGAAATCACACCCCCGCCCCCAGCAGAAGGAAAAGGTAAAGAACCAATGGTGCCAATTCCCCCTCTCTTTGTACCTACCACACTAGCCACTCTCATCACGACAATGCCCACTACCACCGCCACCCAAGGCTCCACTCCCAAGGTCAATCTCAGCAATGTCTTGGAGTGGGTGCAGTTTTTGGTTGACAAGCAGATGGGCCAAGGAGGAGGAGAGGTCACGCCCTTTGCACCTGAAACTAAGAGACCTATAGCTGCTGATGCAGAGTCGCAAAGGGACCCAAAGAGACAAAAAATAGAAACTTCCACCACCTCCGTCCCCACAACAGGCATGCTAGCACAAGAATATGATGAATACGTGAAGCAGCTGCTAGCTTAGCTGGAAAAGGCGAAGGAAGAGAAGAAAGCAGCGGCGCGGCTGCCGCTGAGCTAGAAGCTGAGAAAGAGACTAGAGCTGCCTTCCAGCTGGAAACAACAAGGCAGATAGCCGCAGCTCAGAGAGAACTACATGAGCTGAAAGGGCAGCTCCAGGAAAAGGAGGATGCGGAAGCCGAGTATGAGACCAAGGCCAGTGAAGATGCTGAGGTCATGGCATCTTTAAGACAACGAAATGATGAACTTGTAGGATTTTGCGAGAATCTGCAGGCTCAGGGGGAGAAGATCCAGAAGGTTGCGAATGACCTGGAAGTGGTACGAGAAGAGAGAGCTCATAGGTATAAGCAAGAGATAGAAAAGTTAAAACAGGAGCTGAGTGTGGAGCAAGAGAAATAGGTACAGCTGAAGAAGGACATGCAAGACCAAGAGCAGCGCGACTGACAGTGCTGGCTCAAAGGCAAGGCAAGAGTCTTGAGGATATGAGAAAGAGGGTTGAGGAGTGGGCCGCTCACAATGAAAGGCGGGTGAAGACTCTCGCCCAACGCTTAGGATAGCTGGAGAAAGATAAACTGATGGCGGAAAATAGGGTAGGTGCCGTCTCCATGAGCTTCAATGCTCAACAATGTGCTTTCATGACCACCTTGCTGGACGTAATAGTGCCAGAAGACAATGAGACTGTGGAAACAACCTGCAAGAAACTAGGCATGGCACACAGAGCACTAAAAGCAGGACTACAGCTGCCGGCTCGAATGACAAGAGCCAGCCCAAGCCTGGAAGAACAACGTAATTCACTACTAGAGGCAGGGTTATCTCCCCAGAAGATAGACTCATTGGGCTTCACAGCAGAGGCAGTGCAGCAAGAGCAACGGCAAGAGGGGGATGAGATCGACTTCAATTTCGAAATGGGCCCTCAAGAGGAGGAGTTGGTCCATCCAACCCCTTCGCCACTACCAGAAGACCAGCCGCCCACTGACCCATCCGCAGAGAGAGCAGCCGCTCAAGAAGAAAGGCAAAGGAAGCTTATTGAAGAGGTCAGGGCTAGATAGAGGGCTCGGCTAGTGATAGCGGCCGCAGTGCCAATTCCGCCCACCCAAGAAGAGCGCCCTGCGCGCTTCCAAGCAGACATCATTGCCTGGGAGCAGCAGGAGCTGAATAGACAACCCTATGACTTCGCTTTCAGCTTTCCCACAAACTTAAGAAGAGTTTTACCCATTAAAGTGGTGGACGAAGTCATAGGTGTCGCTGGAAGGCTAAGAGACAAGTGGTTGCTGGAAAGAGAGCATCATCCGACTGCATGGAGCAATGTAGATAGCGAATACTGGCAGAACAAGGTATTCAGACTGCCAAGATCTGTGCCAGGATTTGAAAGCCAGCCTCTGTGGAGGAGAAGGCTATGTTTGATGAATATGGACACTTGGATGACCTTTTGCAACGCACTCCCCTCCGAGCGTAATGATCCCACTCACATGCCATACCCTCGGAGGATTGGAGTCGATTTTGACCCAAGTGCCCATGGAAGGTATGATTTCCCAATCATCTACAACCCTAATTGTACAAATTACAAGGATGCTCTTACCTTCACCCCTAGCAATCTATGTAATGCCATTGTACACTTCCTAGACACATTCTCCTCTTGCCCTGACCCAGCATTTATCACCACTTGTAATTACCTTCGCCTACTTAGAATTCTCCTTAGGATAGATCCCATTGCGTAAGAATGCAACTTACCCCCTCTCTTCTTTGATCCTAACATGATTGATAGCTGTGCCATGGCCCGTCTCATGATGCAAGCCACGCTCCTACCCTCGTTTTGCCTAGCCATTTTAGAGGATATGAGCGACAGCCAATTTTCAACTTGTAATCATCCCTTCCTCTCCACCGCCACACTCCAAACCCGCCTTGATCTACGTAGGTATCTGCAAAGCCGACCCTTCCTTAATAGATCCCACAAACCCCAACCTCCTTCCCAACATGATCAGAGTGAGCAACAGTAGCCATATCCTCCTCTGTAACTTCTTCCCTTATTAACAACTAATTAAAAAAAGAAAAGAAAAGAGAAGAAAAGAAAAGCAAAGAACGTACAAAAAGAGAAAAGCTAAGAAAGAAAGGCAAAGCAGAAAGCATGACAACACAAGCACTTACTTGTAGAAGCACTTAATCACCACATAAGCACTATCACTGCACCTAGGGGTTCTCAAGTTAGGCGTGCCCAGTGGCTTCAGTCGGCCGGCTCCGCTCCTAACCCCCTAGCCTCTTTTGCTCCCCCACTTCACCCTTAGGGCACATCAAGGGCAGGACATACCTAGGGAGGTAACACTCGCCTATGGTTAGACCTGTCGCCCTAAGCCACTTGCACCGCACCTCCCTCGGCACAAATGGGGTCCTCAAGTGTGGGACATCACCCAGGCTTGCCTGTGATTAGAACCACCTCCCCATTCCACTAGCACGAGCACAATACACTAACACGGTATGGTAGACACTCCCCTTAGGTAGAGCATAGCACCTTCTCTTGTCAGGCATCACAGAAAGCAATAAACCACCAACTTCGGAGGCCTCGTCAACCACTCGCTATCCATTTAACTTCTCTAACAACCATCCTTCCTCAGCTTCCACGAGCACCTGAATCTCCACGTGGCCCTCCCCTTTACATCATCATTTGTCCAACTGCCTACCACTCTGCAACAACACAGAAGTGCCATGGGACTGGCACCCGTCTAGGAGGGGGGTAATGTTAACCCCGAGTCAAGATGGCGGAAAATGAAGGAAAAAGCAGAAAAAGCACGGAAAAAGAGCAAAGACACGCAGGCGACCGCTAAAGCTAAGCCAGGACAAAAAGCACAATTTTAAATGAAAGGCGCCTCAAAAACTTGGAAAACTCTTGTAAAAGAGCTCCAAGCTCCCTCCTGTGTCAATTCTAAAATATTAGACGGGTGTAGGCTAAAGGCATAATGCTAGAAGAGTAAAATGGAAAAAGGACCTTACCACAATGGCCGCTCATGTAAAAAAGGGGATGGGTGCCCATGGGATTTTAGGGCTTGTATATAAAGTTTAAAAAAATGAATGGAAGCTCATTCTTTGGTGTGTGGCTAACAAGAGCTCTTATCTTCTTCTCTTCTTCTCTTCCTTCTTGCTTGTGTGTGCTCTTGAGAGAGGGAGTGTGAGATTGTGAGGGAGTGAGGGATCAAGAGGGTGAAGCTCTTCACCATCTCCTCTTCTCTTCTTCTCTTCTCTTCTCTTCTATTTTCTCACACGCGCGGCTATGGAGGATGGAGCTTGGCGATGGAGGAGGCTTGAGGATGCTTGAGCATGCATCAAGAATCGTGGAGCTACCGAGGTGTGTGAGGGAGGAGGCTACTCACATCGACATCAAGGTAAGCTCACTACACTCGTAGGATCGACGGCGCGTCGGCTAGGTGAGAGATAGCCATTAGAGCTTGCTTGAAACGCTTGAAGCAATAAGCAGTCCGTGCGTCTTGGCGGTTGAGCGTGAGCTCCCTCTACAGCCCCCTCAATGGGGTATCTCCCTCTAAGAGGGTTTGCTGAAATTCTTCTTGGATTGGCTGTAATCAACCAAACCCTAACTGTCAGCTTCCTGGCAGCCATAGCCAGGAAGCTTCAAGCTTTTTCATCCTTCAAAAATTTCAATGTTTGAGCACTAACAGTGATTCTAATAACTAAATAATCCTCCCCAAAGTTAGTTGAAGGTCTGAAAGCTTCATTTCAATGCTCTTACACTTAGTGGGTCCTTTTAATCCAGCAAACACTTCACATCTTACATCTCAAGTGGCATAAAACTTGAGATGAGTGCTTGTAGGCACTAAAGCACATTGCTCAATCATTTTGCTGATGGTATTTACTCTATCTGATTTTTTTCATCAGAAAATTAAAACCATTAAGTGCTCTGCGTTATTTTGTAAGGCTATGTGTACAACTATAAACACATAGACCATCCTATCCTAAACTTGTGTTGCTTGTTGCATATCATGTGTGGTTTCTTTCAAATACCTTGGTCAATGAAATCAGAGAGATGAGTGTCATTGTACTCTCCTTGGAGTCATCAGCAACAAGCATTGGAATCATAGACCGCCCTTGTCCAACACAAGGTTCATCTACTAAACCATACTGTAAGGAGGAGCCAGAAGTCCGATCTAGGTCCACATCATTGAAGCCTTAAAAAACCATTAAACCTCAGAAGAAGATTGCACACAAGAAAGGACCACCAAAGTCATATTTTGAAATACTACATATGCATGATTTTCAGTCTTTCTCTTCATTACAACTTTGATATCAATTGTTTGTAAGGGTGTCCTTGATTTGCTTCCGCATTCATTGGCAAGTTTGTAAGGGAATAGACACGGCCCTTGTCCTTGCAAGTGGTAAGACCTTCCCAATGGCCACAACATATGCTGATGTCCGCCCTCAAATTCAAAAATTTGATGGCAAAATTTTCCACCCATGGAAGGTACTTATCAAGTACAAGATGATGGAGAGAGGGTATTGGCCTCTTATACAAGGCACTAAAGCTGTAAATTCTGCAAATTTGGTTGAGTAGAGGATGATCAACATGCCCGAGCAATCATCATGTTACACTTAGATGAGTCCTTGATTCATCATGTTGATAAACTAAATACTGCTAAAGAAAAATGGGATGAGCTTGAAAAGCACTATGGAGCCACTGATAAAAATACTAAAATGTTCCTTAAAATTGAATTCTTTATCTTGGAATATAGATTAGGAGAAGAATTGGGAAAATTCATTTCTCACATGAAGGGTCTCATGGCACAGCTTGCCTCAGTACAAGCTCCAATCCATGAAGAGGATGCTATTGTTATTCTCCTAAAAGCCGTGAAGAAGGTTTTTCCAACCCTTGTGACTACCCTGACTAATATCCCGAATCCTACCTTGGCAAGTACCATCCAATCCTATTTGGATGAAGAAAAGAGGAACCACAAAGAAGGCAGCACCAGCTAGGCATCTTCAACTTCCCATGATCAAGTTTTGGTACATACAGTTCTCACTAAATGTTCTTTTTGTAAGAAAAAAGGGCATATTGTAAAAAACTGTTGGAAGAAGTATCCCGAAAAAATGAAATGTAACAAATGCAAGAAGATCAGGCATATCACTAGTAAATGCCCCAACATTCCTGAAGTACCCAAAGAATTGGTGGCCAACTATGCCTCCAATCCATTTGATGATTAACTTTTTTGAGTCTCTAAACCATCTATCTATAAACACTCTTGTAGCCTGATCTATAAAGGCATCCCATTTGTTTGACGGGGGGACATTTTACATGCTTTGTAATCCAATGCCACCCTGGCATTGAGGGGGGGTGTTAGAAGATAGGCATAGGAACCCACCGTAAGCAAGGGTGTATGAGGGAAGATGGGTGTGAATAGCTTGAAGGACAAGGGAAACCCTAACCCTAGCCAGGAAGAGGCTATATAAACAGCCTATGGGTCACTATCAAAGTG